>NW_025533688.1:420000-427500 GCF_020615455.1 Coregonus clupeaformis
ACAATGCTCTATTTTAATCAAAAGGGTCTAATTGATCAAAATACAGTCATTACAATGTCGACGTTATTCTATGGATGAAAGAGGTGTGTGTGTGTGTGTGTGTGTGTGTGTGTGTGTGTGTGTGTGTGACCTGTTGAACTAGTCGAGGTCTGAGAACAATGACTGCGTGTTTAACAACTCTAATCTGCATCATGTTCTCTAGGAAGGGAATCGCCTGTGACTGTCTCTGTGTGTGTGTGTGTGTGTGTGTGTGTGTGGTGCATTCACAAGGTGTGTGTGTGTGTGTTCTCCTCAGAAGACTGATGCGTAAGAGCTACCCTTGGGTGACGGGGGGGGTGTCAGGGCGAGGTGACCCCCTCCTATCTCCTCCAGGAGCTGAGGCTGAGATAGCAGACCAGCTAGCCTTGGGTGACGGGGGGTCAGGGCGAGGTGACCCCCTCCTATCTCCTCCAGGAGCTGAGGCTGAGATAGCAGCTACCCAGCTGTACTTGGGAGTGTGTGGGAGTTTCTCAACGTGCTTGTTAACAGCGTAGTATTTGACTGCGTCAGGGACGGTGTTTTGAAGATAGCAGTTTTGAGTCCCAAATCACACCCTATTCCCTATTATAGTGTACTACTGTTGACTATTGGGGCCATAGGGCTCTGTGCCATTTGGGACGCGCCTAGACACAACACTTTGGTAACCATGTAGCTAGTCTCTCAAAGGCAAACTCCCTGCTCAAATGGGAAGGTACTCTGTGTACACACACACACACACACACACACACACACACACACACACACAGTCATGCGTCAGCGTGGAAAAAGCGTGCTAGATCATTAAGATTGAACACAAGGCTCAGTCTAAGTCGGAAAACTGTGCATTGGAACTCTGTCTGTGTGTGTGTGTGTGTGTGTGTGTGTGTGCCCCCTTCCCAATAATTTTCCCAGTCCCCCGTGGTCGGTCCTGTTTTCCGAGCGTGTATTCCGGGGTTCCAAGTGTTCCAACAGATGGGAATCCTCCCTGTAGCAGGAAACATCCTCCTTCTAAATAACACTGACCTGCGTGTCAATGATCTCCATAGGGCAGGAGATAGATGACCTAGAGGAAGGGAGGGAGGGAGGGAGGGAGGGAGGGAGGGAGGGAGGGAGGGAGGGAGGGAGGGAGGGAGAGAGGAGAGAGGCAGAGAGGCAGAGAGGAGAGAGAGAGAGAGAGAGAGAGAGAGAGAGAGAGAGAGAGAGAGAGAGAGAGAGAGAGAGAGAGAGAGAGAGAGAGAGAGAGAGAGAGAGAGAGAGAGAGAGAGAGAGAGAGAGAGAGAGAGAGAGAGAGAGAGAGAGAGAGAGAGAGAGAGAGAGAGAGAGAGAGAGAGAGAGAGAGAGAGAGAGAGAGAGAGAGAGAGAGAGAGAGAGAGAGAGAGAGAGAGAGAGAGAGAGGTTTCTGGTTCTTAGTGTGAGAGCATAGTTTTTCATAGTCTCTCTACTCTCCCTCTGTCTCTGTCTCTCCCTGTCTCTGTCTCTCTACGCTCTCTCTCTGTCTGTCCCTGTCTGTCCCTGTCTCTCTCTGTCTGTCTCTCTGACAGTGTGTGTACATTAAGGAGGTCTGGTTTTGGCTAATGGATTGTTATGAGGGACATCACAGACCACCTTCACACAAACACACACACACACACACACACACATATCAAGACCCTATGGGAACATGGTGTATGTGTTGCTATAGAGACAGAATGGAGTCATTGTCTGTGTTGCATTCTAGCGGTTTCCAAGTGTGTGTCATGCGTTGTGTGTCTGTGTAGATGTGTGTCATTTACAGTGTGTCTATGATCTGTTTTCCATTTTGATGTCATTGCAATGCATGTTGGGACTTCCTGTAGTTGTGAAATCATGTATCAATGCACTCTCTTCTCTCTCTTTCTCCCCCCCCCTTCCCTCCTCCTCCCTCCCCACCCCCCTCCCTCCCTCTCCACCCCCCTCCCTCCCCTCCCTCCCCCCTCCCCTCCTTCTCCCTCCCCTCCTCCTCCCTCCCTCCCCCTCCCCTCCCTCCCCTCCTCCTCCCCTCCTCCTCCCTCCCTCCCCCTCCCTCCTCCCTCCCTCCTCCTCCTCCCTCCCCCTCCCTCCTCCCTCCCTCCCCTCCCTCCCCCTCCTCCCCCCCTCCCCTCCCTCCTCCCTCCTCCCTCCCCCTCCCTCCTCCCTCCCCCCTCCCCTCCCCCCTCTCCTCCCCCCTCCCTCCTCCCTCCCTCCCCTCCAAACCCCCTCCTCCCTCCCCCTCCCTCCTCCCTCCCCCTCCTCCCTCCCCCTCCCTCCCCTCCCTCCTCCCTCCCCTCCCTCCTCCCCCTCCCTCCCCTCCCTCCTCCTCCTCCCTCCCTCCAGGTTAATTTAACCTATGCGTATGAGACTAAGGATGCTCTGTGTTTGGTACTGACCATAATGAATGGAGGAGACCTGAAGTTTCACATCTATAATATGGGGAACTCTGGCTTTGATGAGCAGAGGGCCGTCTTCTACGCTGCAGAGATCTGCTCTGGGCTAGAAGACCTGCACCGCGAGAGGATAGTCTACAGGTTAGTAATCAACAAATGAATGACTAAATCAACCCACTAATCAATAATTCAATAAATCAATCAACTTTACATTTAGATGTGCATTAAGAGTCACTTACAAAATATATTACAGCAGGGCTGTCCAACCCTGTTCCTGGAGAGATACCCTCCTGTAGGTTTTAACTCCAACCCTGTTCCTGGAGAGATACCCTCCTGTAGGTTTTAATTCCAACCCTGTTCCTGGAGAGATACCCTCCTGTAGGTTTTAATTCCAACCCTGTTCTGGAGAGATGCCCTCCTGTAGGTTTTCGCTCCAACCTCAGTTGTAACAAACCTGATTTAACTTATCAACCAGCTAATTATTAGAATCAGGTTTTCCTTATGAGGGTTGGAGTTAAAACCTACAGGAGGGTATCTCTCCAGGAACAGGGTTGGAATTAAAACCTACAGGAGGGTAGCTCTCCAGGAACAGGGTTGGAGTTAAAACCTACAGGAGGGTATCTCTCCAGGAACAGGGTTGGAGTTAAAACCTACAGGAGGGTATCTCTCCAGGAACAGGGTTGGAGTTAAAACCTACAGGAGGGTAGCTCTCCAGGAACAGGGTTGGAATTAAAACCTACAGGAGGGTAGCTCTCCAGGAACAGGGTTGGAGTTAAAACCTACAGGAGGGTAGCTCTCCAGGAATAGGGTTGGAGTTAAAACCTACAGGAGGGTATCTCTCCAGGAACAGAGTTGGACAGCACTGCATTAAGTAAACACACAAGACAAGTGTATACTTCAAAGTGTACACTGTGCTGAGGCTGCTGATAAATGCACACTGCTAAGCGCATTATTCTGTTTTAAATCAATTTTACAAAGATGTTAAGATGACATGTAGAGTATCAGGGTGAAGTGTGTGTGTGTTGCGTGCGTGCGGGCTGCTGATTTAGATGGTTAGCTGAGTTAGATGGTTAGCTGATTTAGATGGTTAGATGGTTAGCTGATTTAGATGGTTAGATTATTTAGATGGTTAGATAGTTAGCTGATTTAGATGGTTAGATGGTTAGCTGATTTAGATGGTTAGATGGTTAGCTGATTTAGATGGTTAGCTGATTAGATAGTTAGCTGATTTAGATGGTTAGCTGATTTAGCTGATTTAGATAGTTAGATGGTTAGCTGATTTAGATGGTTAGATGGTTAGCTGATTTAGATGGTTAGCTGATTAGATAGTTAGCAGATTTAGATAGTTAGCTGATTCAGATGGTTAGCTGATTTAGATGGTTAGCTGATTAGATGGTTAGCTGATTTAGATGGTTAGCTGATTAGATAGTTAGATAGTTAGCTGATTTAGATGGTTAGATGGTTAGCTGATTAGATGGTTAGCTGATTAGATAGTTAGATAGTTAGCTGATTTAGATGGTTAGATGGTTAGCTGATTAGATGGTTAGCTGATTAGATGGTTAGCTGATTTAGATGGTTAGCTGATTAGATAGTTAGATAGTTAGCTGATTTAGATGGTTAGATGGTTAGATGATTAGATAGTTAGCTGATTTAGATGGTTAGCTGATTAGATAGTTAGCTGATTTAGATGGTTAGATGGTTAGCTGAGTTAGATGGTTAGCTGATTTAGATGGTTAGCTGATTAGATAGTTAGCAGATTTAGATAGTTAGCTGATTCAGATGGTTAGCTGGTTAGATAGTTAGCTGATTAGATGGTTAGCTGATTTAGATGGTTAGCTGATTAGATGGTTAGCTGATTTAGATGGTTAGCTGATTAGATAGTTAGATAGTTAGCTGATTTAGATGGTTAGATGGTTAGCTGATTAGATGGTTAGCTGATTAGATGGTTAGCTGATTTAGATGGTTAGCTGATTAGATAGTTAGATAGTTAGCTGATTTAGATGGTTAGATGGTTAGCTGATTAGATAGTTAGCTGATTTAGATGGTTAGATAGTTAGCTGATTTAGATGGTTAGCTGATTAGATAGTTAGATAGTTAGCTGATTTAGATGGTTAGATGGTTAGATAGTTAGCTGATTTAGATGGTTAGCTGATTAGATAGTTAGATAGTTAGCTGATTTAGATGGTTAGATGGTTAGCTGATTAGATGGTTAGCTGATTTAGATGGTTAGCTGATTTAGCTGATTAGATTGTTAGCTGATTTAGATGGTTAGATGGTTAGCTGATTTAGATGGTTAGATAATTAGCTGATTAGATAGTTAGCTGATTTAGGTGGTTAGATGGTTAGCTGATTAGCTAGTTAGCTGATTTAGATGGTTAGATAGTTAGCTGATTTAGATGGTAAGATGGTTAGCTGATTTAGATGGTTAGATGGTTAGCTGATTTAGATGGTTAGATAATTAGCTGATTAGATAGTTAGCTGATTTAGATGGTTAGATGGTTAGCTGATTAGCTAGTTAGCTGATTTAGATGGTTACATAGTTAGCTGATTTAGATGGCTAGATGGTTAGCTGATTAGATGGTTATCTGATTTAGATGGTTAGATGGTTAGCTGATTAGATAGTTAGCTGATTTAGATGGTTAGCTGATTTAGATGGTTAGATGGTTAGCTAATTAGATGGTTAGCTGATTAGATGGTTAGCTGATTTAGATGGTTAGATGGTTAGCTAATTAGATGGTTAGCTGACTTAGATGGTTAGCTGATTTAGATGGTTAGATGGTTAGTTGATTAGATAGTTAGCTGATTTAGATGGTTAGATGGTTAGCTGATTTAGATTGTTAGATGGTTAGCTGATTTAGATGGTTAGCTGATTTAGATGGTTAGCTGATTTAGATGGTTAGCTGATTCAGCTGTGTTAGTGCTGGGCAGGAACAAAAGCATGGTGTTGGATAAATAACTCTGACTTTGTGTATATTTTTTTCTTCTCAGGGACTTAAAACCTGAAAACCTTCTTCTAGACGACCGCGGTAAGCTTGAACCACGTCTTGTCACTGACTTAGCTAATTACAAGCCTTGGTAGTAGCAACTTAAACTAGCTAGCTGCAAGCCTTGGTACTAGCAACTTAAACTAGCTAGCTGCAAGCCTTGGTACTAGCAACTTAAACTAAATGGCTACAAGCCTTGGTACTAGCAACATAAACTAGCTAGCTACAAGCCTTGGTACTAGCAACTTAAACTAGCTAGCTACAAGCCTTGGTACTAGCAACTTAAACTAGCTAGCTATAAGCCTTGGTACTAGCAACTTAAACTAGCTAGCTACACTACCCATAGTGATATTTATAAGCCTGTTATTACACTCTTATTCATGTTCATAACCATGTGATAACATTGTTATTCATGTTCTCTCCAGGACACATCCGTATCTCTGACCTGGGACTAGCAGTCCAGATTCCCGACTCAGAGACGATACGAGGGAGAGTGGGTACCGTCGGATACATGGGTACATCCCACCGCACTCTTTCTATCTGTCGCTTTCATTTCCTCTCTCTCTTTCTCTCCCCTTGATTCCTCCTCATCTCTCTGTCTACATACATGGGTACGATATGATCTACCACACTCTTTCATTCTCACTCCCTCTTTTTCTCTCTACCTCCTTTTTCTCTCGCTCATCTTTATCTTTCTTTGTTGTCTCTTTTCCCCTCTCTGGCTCTCTCTCTCTCTCTCTGGCTCTCTCTCTGGCTCTCTCTCTCTCTCTCTCTCTCTCTCTCTCTCTCTCTCTGTCTCTTACTCTCTCTCTCTCTCTCTCTCTGTCTCTCTCTCTCTCTCTCTCTCTCTCTCTCTCTCTCTCTCTCTGTCTCTTACTCTCTCTCTCTCTCTCTCTCTCTGTCTCTTACTCTCTCTCTCTCTCTCTCTCTCTGCTCTCTCTCTCTCTCTCTCTCTCTCTCTCTCTCTCTCTCTCTCTCTCTCTCTCTCTCTCTCTCTCTCTCTCTGTCTCTGTCTCTCTGTCTCTCTGTCTCTCTGTCTCTCTGTCTCTCTGTCTCTCTGTCTCTCTGTCTCTCTGTCTCTCTGTCTCTCTGTCTCTCTGTCTCTCTCTCTCTCTCTCTCTCTCTCTCTCTCTCTCTCTCTCTCTCTCTCTCTCTCTCTCTCGCTCTCTCGCTCTCTCGCTCTCTCTCTCTCTCTCTCTCTCCCTCCCCTCTCTCATCCGTCTCTCCCTCTCTCCGTCAGCCCCAGAGGTGATCCAGAATGAGGCCTACTCCTTCAGTCCTGACTGGTGGGGTCTGGGCTGTCTGGTGTTTGAGATGATCCAGGGTCAGTCGCCCTTCCGCCGGCGTAAAGAACGAGTGAAGAGGGAAGAGGTGGACAGACGAGTGCGAGAAGACCCCGAGGAATACTCGGACAAGTTCTCTGAGGAGGCCAAGGATATCTGCAGACAGGTGGGAGGGATGGAAGGCATGTTTAAAGAACACACACACACACACACACACACACACACACACACACACACACACACACACACACACAATCTACGGTTAAGTTATGTGTCTCTCCGGGAACGTCATGTGTTCCTCTGCCTGGGTTAGGGATGAAGTGAGGTCACACGTGGTGTGTGTGTTCAGTGTGTGTGTGTGTGTGTGTGTTCAGTGTGTGTGTGTGTGTGTGTGTGTGTGTGTGTGTTCAGTGTGTGTGTGTGTGTGTGTAGTCAGCATCTCTCCTCTACTGTGTTATCCATGGTGGTTGAGCAGCGGTCATGTTTCAAACCGGTCTGCCACGAGAGCTAATATTTGCTTTAGCCATGAAAGAGCATTTAGAGCACTAGTGTGAAACCTGTGTGTGGTTGTCCACAAATACAATATATATATATATATATATATATATCTCCCTCTCTCTCTCTCTCTCTCTCTCTCTCTTTCTCTCTGTCTCTCTCAATCAATCAATCAATCAAATGTATTTATAAAGCCCTGTGTACATCAGCAGATGTCACAAAGTGCTATACAGAAACCCAGCCTAAAACCCCAAACAGCAAGCAATGCAGATGTAGAAGCACAGTGGCTAGGAAAAACTCCCTAGAAAGGCAGAAACCTAGGAAGAAACCTAGAGAGGA
>NW_025533688.1:432500-452500 GCF_020615455.1 Coregonus clupeaformis
TCTATCCTCCAGATGATTGAGATGGAGTGTTTTAAGGAGATCAATGTGTATGAGACAGACGGCCTGCTGTGTTCAGATCTGGATGTGAACAGACCCAACCCACCACCAAAGAGAGGATTCTTCTACCGGCTGTTCAGACGAGAGGCAAGTGCTGCTAGCTCTCCTCCTCCCGCCTCTGCCGTGAGAGGGGGTGGGGGTTAAGGTACTTCCCTCTTTCTCCATCTTTCTCTTTCTTTTTCTTTACCTCTAACTGTTTTTCTCTGCTTGTGTTTTTGGTGTCGTCTTCCCAGGTTAAAGAGTGTTGTTTTAACCCCCCCAGTCCAGTTGGTAAAGCAGGAAGTCCAGTTGGTAAAAGGCTGACTAACTGTTGAGGCCGTGTGACTACATCTCTGTATTGGGCAACAGTGTAACTACATGTGTAGCCTAACTGATCCAGGATCAGTTCAGAATTGGCGGCAGCAGGCAGCCTAGCGCTTAAAGAGCGTTGGGCAAGTAACCGAAAGTTTTTTGCTGGTTCGAATCCCTGAGCCAACTAGATGAAGAATCTGTCGGTGTGCCCTTGAGCAAGACACTTAGCCCCAATTGCTCCTGTGAGTCTCTCTGATAAGAGCGTCCGCTAAATGACTTAAACGTAAATAATGGCTGAACGATTAGACAGCACACCAATGGCTGATCTAGGGTCAGTTATTAATGGTCTCATAGAACCTGTTGGAAATATTCAACAACCTCTGACTGATTCAGTCTGTTTTTAAAGGTGGTAAAAAGTTACGTTACAGCCTTATTCTAAAATGAATTTAAAAAAATAAACAAAATCCTCATCAATCTACACACAATACCCCATAATGACAAAGCAAAAACAGGTTTTTAGAAATGTTTGCAAATGTATTAGAAATAAAAAACGGATAACATTTACATAAGTATTCAGACCCTTTACTCAGTACTTTGTTGAAGCACCTTTGGCAGCGATTACAGCCTTGAGTCTTCTTGGGTATGACGCTACAAGCTTGGCACACCTGTATTTGGGGAGTTTCTCCCATTCTTCTCTGCAGAAGCTCTGTCAGGTTGGATGGTGAGCGTCGCTGCACAGCTATTTTCAGGTCTCTCCAGAGATGTTCGATCGGGTTCAAATCCGGGCTCTGGCTGGGCCACTCAAGGACATTCAGAGACTTGTCCCGAAGTCACTCCTGTGTTGTCTTGGCTGTGTGCTTAGGGTCGTTGTCCTGTTGGAAGGTGAACCTTCGCCCCAGTCTGAGGTCCTGAGCGCTCTGGAGCAGGTTTTTCATTCCTTCGACCTCATGGCTTGGTTTTTGCTCTGACATGCACTGTCAACTGTGGGACCTTATATAGACAGGTGTGTGCCTTTCCAAATAATGTCCAATCAATTTAATTTACCAAAGGTGGACTCCAATCAAGTTGTAGAAACATCTCAAGGATGATCAATGGAAACAGGATGTACCTGAGCTCAATTTCGAGTCTCATAGTAAAAGGTCTGAATACTTTTGTAGATAAGGTATATCTATTTTTAATTTTTTATAAATGTGTAACAATTTCTAAGAACCTGTTTTTGGTTTGTCATTATGGGGTATTGTGTGTAGATTGATGAGGATTTGTATTATTTAATCAATTTTAGAATAAGGCTGTAACTTAACAAAATGTGGAAAAAGGGAAGGGGTCTGAATACTTTCCAAACGCACTGTATGTAGCCTAACTGATCCAGAATCTGTTTCTAAAAGATTAAGAGCCCATTGAGCCTGTGTAACTACATATGGAGCCTAACTGATCCAGAATCAGTTTCTAAAAGATTAAGAGCCCATTGATCCTATGTAACAGCTTATTTAACAACTGTTCCCAGGTCTGTTTAAAGAGTGGCTACGAAGACGAAGAGCACGAGGCGCCTTCCCGACTTTAAACCACTCCCCTTCTCCTCCCTCCCTCCTCTCCTCCTTCTCCCTCCCTCCTCTCCTCCTCTCCTCTCCTCCCTCCTCTCCTCCCCTTCTCCTCCTCCTCCTCCTCCCTTCCTCCTCTCCTCCCCTTCTCCTCCTCCTCCTCCTCCTCCTCCCTCCCTCCTCTCCTCTCCTCCTCTCCTCTCCTCCCTCCCTCCTCTCCTCTCCTCCCTCCCTCCTCTCCTCCTCCTCTCCTCCTCCCTCCCTCCTCTCCTCCTCTCCTCCCTCCCTCCCTCCCTCCTCTCCTCCTCCTCTCCTCCTCCCTCCCTCCTCCCTCCCTCCTCTCCTCTCTCCTCCCCTCTCCTCCTCCCTCCATCCCTTCCTTCTTCAAACGCCTCCGGAGCGTCAAATGTTAGGAACTCGATGAATGTTGAACCTGTATTTATGATATGTATTAAAAGTGTATTATAATAATTAAAGAAAAAACATATGAGTTTAAAGATTTTGTACATTTGTACTTGAATTGTGTCTAGATGTATATTTTCACTAAAGGTTGTATTGTATAAAAAGCCATATAAGTACCACTTGAATGCATACATCATTTTTTAAAGTGTTTTTATTTGTATTTTATTTTAACATTTTTTTGTTTATTTGTTTTTGGAATGAGTATGGAAAATGTGTATTAAGGATCTTGTTCTTTTTTAAGAAGCAGGCTGCGTCCATAATGGCACCCTATTCCCCTATATAGCCCACTACTTTTACCTGTGGCTATGCCCTATGGATCCTGGCCAGAAGTAGTGTAGGGAAAAGGGTGCTATTTGGGACGGAACCATTGTATCAGTCGTCTTTTTTGTTATTTTTCTCGATGGGAGCCTTTGTTTGTACGTACAGTGTTTGGTGCATCCCAAATGGCACCCTATTCCCCGCGTAGTGTAGTGCACTATGTAGGGACTAGGGTGTAATTTGGGACGTATTCTACGTCCAGTATTACCGCATCACATATTCCCTGTTCCAAATCCAGCCCCTAGCCCCTACACTCTACGCCCTAAACCCTAGCCCCTAGACTAAAACAACCCCTAGTTCCTACACCCTAAGAATCCCCCAGCCCATAGCTAGACTCTATGCCAGGGTTCCCCAACTGGCGGCCCACGGGCCGAATTTGGCCGGCGGGCGATTTTATTTGGCCCCCCCGCAATGTATACTTTAAATGTTATTTTATTGTTGGACATATAAGACTGTAAAAACACCAGCAAATCAGCTCCAAGTTATTAACATTTTGGAAATCTCTTCAAAGATATTCCCACGCATAATAGAGAGATGTACAGGTATGTGATCGTATACAAATGTAAGCAAGGTATGAAATAATTATGTTTTAGTCAAATATTATATCTGTTTGGGGTTCTTGCGGTCAATTTGCAGTCTGCAAATCATTTGTAATCATGTTCCGGCCCCCTGATCATCTGCGCAAGAAGAAATCGGCCCGCGGCTTAATCTAGTTGATGATCTCTGACCTACGTACTAGGCCCATGTGTAGATCTGAGAGGATTGGACAGCAGAACAGATTTAGTTCTGTCTGCGTGTCTCATAGTCAAAAATAACTTCCTTAAACTTAAAACTTCCCTAAGAATACGGAAAATGTAGTCACCCACTTCCAGAAAAAGCACAGATAAGCAGTTGACATGGAGAATGGTCAAGTGCTCCGACGGAGGGGCGGCGGGGGGGGGAGAGAGATGCCTTGATTTAACAGTGTAGTATAACTTGTGTGTCCATGCCTTAAGCTATGGTGGTGAGGATGATGATGAAGATGATTTACAAACTGAATATAAAGTTCTGAAATGTCACACAACCGGACCTTTGTAACTCAGACTGGCTTCATTTTGAAGACAAAAGTGCTTTCATATAATCAAGAACGTGTCAAATAGGTTCAATTAAGACCAATTACTGGCGCTGAGATTGGTTTATCCATTGCAAATGTTCTACAGTTTAATCGTAATGCCGTCTTTGCCTCCACCCAAGGCGGCGACCCAAATGGCACCCCTATTCCCTATACAGTGCACTACTTTTGATTAGAGTCCTATGGGCCCTGGTCAAAAGTAATGCACTATAAAGGGAACATGGTGCCATTTGGGATGCCTAGCTAGGAATCTTGACATGCACCCTGTCCCCTGTCTTAGCCCCTTCGGAATAACATAACATTGCCCATAGAAACTGATCTAAGGTCCGCCTTTTTTTGACCCCATTGATGATTTGAAGTGAGGATTGGGAGAGGGGAAACTGATCCCAGATCAGCGCCTTGAAAGGGGAACCTCTACCCGGAGTTAGCTTCTTCATCACAGTGCTATGACAACTAGACGTTCCGTTTTTTTTGCACAGGCTTTGTTCCAAATGGCACCTTATTCCCTCTATAGTGCACTACTAGTGACCAGAGCCCTGGGTCAAAAGTAGTGCACGCCATAGGGAATAATGTACCATTTGGGATGTACCCACAGCCTTTTTTTTTAGACCCCACGTTCTGTTCCAGTGAATGTGGCAGATGATACAGGCTACGTCCAAAATGGCACCTTATTCCCTATTTAGTACACTACTGTTGACCAGGGCTCATGTCAAAAGACGTACAGAATTGGGTGCCATTTAGGACGAAATCATTGATGGACAATACCAGGGGAGAGAGACTTGTATGAGGATTTGATCATGTCTCACTATACACCATGAAGTCTCTTCCGTAGGAATGACTTGAGACAAGCGTCTGTGTGTGTGTGTGTGTGTGTGTGTGTGTTTGTGTGTGTGTGTGTGTGTGGGTCTGAGGGAAACAAATGTTATTCCTGCCTATAAATATCAATCACCAAATGTACAGGAGACGGAAAGACTTGCAGGGTCACCTTGTTGGATTTTGTGCACTTTGTCGCACAGTACCGGAATAACTCTCTCTCTGTGTCCCAAATGGCACCCTATTCCCTATATAGTGCACTACTTTAGACCAGAGAATGGCACCCTATTCCCTATATAGTGCACTACTTTAGACCAGAGAATGGCACCCTATTCCCTATATAGTGCACTACTTTAGACCAGAGAATGGCACCCTATTCCCTATATAGTGCACTACTTTAGACCAGAGAATGGCACCCTATTCCCTATATAGTGCACTACTTTAGACCAGAGAATGGCACCCTATTCCCTATATAGTGCACTACTTTAGACCAGAGAATGGCACCCTATTCCCTATATAGTGCACTACTTTAGACCAGAGAATGGCACCCTATTCCCTATATAGTGCACAACTTCTGGCCAGGGCCCATAGGTCATGATCTCTCCCTCTCTCTAACTAGTTGTGCACTATATAGGGAATAGGGTGTCATCTGGTACGCAGACCCTTGTTATATCCACTAGAACAGCTTGTTGCTCATCGGGGCGGTGTTCTGTAAATGTCATAACCCCTGGCATAATCTGTCACCCCATGGCATAATCTGTCACCCCATGGCATAATCTGTCACCCCATGGCATAATCTGTCACCCCTGGCATAATCTGTCACCCCATGGCATAATCTGTCACCCCTGGCATAATCTGTCACCCCTGGCATAAACTGTCACCCCATGGCATAATCTGTCACCCCCTGGCATAATCTGTCACCCATGGCATAATCTGTCACCCATGGCATAATCTGTCACCCCTGGCATAATCTGTCACCCCTGGCATAATCTGTCACCCCTGGCATAATCTGTCACCCCATGGCATAATCTGTCACCCCTGGCATAATCTGTCACCCCTGGCATAATCTGTCACCCCTGGCATAATCTGTCACCCCATGGCATAATCTGTCACCCCATGGCATAATCTGTCACCCCTGGCATAATCTGTCACCCCTGGCATAATCTGTCACCCCATGGCATAATCTGTCACCCCATGGCATAATCTGTCACCCCTGGCATAATCTGTCACCCCTGGCATAATCTGTCACTCCTGGCATAATCTGTCACCCATGGAACTGAGGGAATTTTGTATTTTGTATATTTGTTTGTCATTCAGGTGACCATATTATTTACCAACCGTCCAACCGATGTAACCCCCTCACTTTTTTTAATGCTGTGAAAATGTTGAGATGGATCTTTTTGCTGTTTGCTGTACATATTGTACTGTATCCATTTCCTTTATACAAACACCCCCCCACCTCCCAGAATGACCTTTCATTCTGTTTAACCATTGGAGGGGTGAATCTAAGAATCTTATGACAGTTGTCCCTTAGTGCTCTATTCCGGAATTCCCTGCCCTTTATGACGTCATTGATTTGAATCAATTAGAATGTTGAACAAAACAGAATGTACTGTTGACATTCCTGAAAGGGTTCAAGGAATTCCATTATACATTATTTTACACAAACGACTGCAGTTAACCATTTGGATACACCACACAGTCTTTTAAAGAAGTCACTAGAACTTCTCTGTTAGAAAAAACATTAGGTTTATCACATACATACACTTGTAGTGGTTCAGCTCTAGTCAGCCTCGTATCTGACATGGGGAAAGAGAACTGTGAGTGTTCAGAGATCTGGAGTTGGTTTCTATTTAAAAAAAGGTTTCAACTGAAATAACTGGCAATAAGCCCTTACCCTACGGTATGTGGATGGCCAAGAGTTGTTCCTGAACACGTGCCCTAGGAAAACCTCCTGAGCCCAAGTTAAAGCCTCTCTCTCTATGGCTTTAATCCGATCGCGCTTTGTCCACAATGCACGTTTTTAAAGTCAACGTTCCCGTGGAGATCACATTCACGGTAAATGCTGCATATGTCAGCTCAGTCAGAAAATGACCTTTTTTTAAATGGTGCGTCGTCCAAATCCGCCATGGGATTGAATCCCAGCCTATAGCCCATCTTCTAACTAAGGGTCCCTTGTTGTCCTTGGTTACATCATGTGAGCAGGATGGAGGAACTCAAGGCCTTACCCACAGTATGTGCCGACCAGTCATCCTTAGTCAGTTGTCTTTGTTTTCGAAATGTTCAACTTGTTTTCATTCTGAATGGCTGGCCCCACGCGAAAAGGAACCTAATACAGCTCATCAAAAAAATAACATTTTTTTTTTTACAGTTTTGAATGTCCGCACAAAGTGCATTTTTAATGCCTGTTTTAAAAAGAAAATGTTTTTTATTACTCAAGCATGTTATTGGTTGTTGCAGGTTCCTTGTCTGTAATTGAAATGATCTTTCAGTGCCAACATATGACACCTATTTGATGGGACAACAACTTTGTTTATCACAAGGTGACCGGACAAATTATACTTTTCTTTTTGGCTACGTCCCAAAAATGACAGCATAATCCCTATATAGTGCATTACTTTTGACCAGGGCCCATAAGGCTGTTCAAAAGGCCCCCCTGGTCAAAAGTAATGCACTATATAGGGAAGTAAAATGGGTGTCATTTGGGAAGCAGACTTTTTCATTTTCATTTTCTTTTGGTTAGTTGTACAGTCATGTTGTTCAACCACTGCAGTCAATGTAATTGTTGTACAAGTTGTATCACTGGGTGTCACTGTATCATATCTTCTGACATTTGTAATTATTCTGAGAATACACTGCCGTTTGGATATAAAAAACAACTCCTGAGTCACCGGACTGGTTTTTTGGTACATTTGACATTTTTTAGACATTTGGCAGAAGCTTTTATCCAGAGCGACTTACAGTTAGTGCTTTCATCTTAAGATAGCTAGGTGAGACAAATGATTATATCACAGTAATGCATTGTAGTCATGAAGCACCTTTTTATTATACAAATATACACTAACAGTAAAGCAGGATAAACGGTGGTGTCCCAAATGGAACCCAACAGTAAAGCAGGATAAAGGTAGTGTCCCAAATGGAACCCAACAGTAAAGCAGGATAAAGGTAGTGTCCCAAATGGAACCCAACAGTAAAGCAGGATAACGGTGGTGTCCCAAATGGAACCCAACAGTAAAGCAGGATAAAGGTAGTGTCCCAAATGGAACCCAACAGTAAAGCAGGATAAAGGTGGTGTCCCAAATGGAACCCAACAGTAAAGCAGGATAAAGGTGGTGTCCCAAATGGAACCCAACAGTAAAGCAGGATAAAGGTAGTGTCCCAAATGGAACCCAACAGTAAAGCAGGATAAAGGTGGTGTCCCAAATGGAACCCAACAGTAAAGCAGGATAAAGGTGGTGTCCCAAATGGAACCCAACAGTAAAGCAGGATAAAGGTGGTGTCCCAAATGGAACCCAACAGTAAAGCAGGATAAAGGTGGTGTCCCAAATGGAACCCAACAGTAAAGCAGGATAAAGGTGGTGTCCCAAATGGAACCTTATCCCCTACCTACTGTAGTGTACTACTTTTGACCAGAGCACTATGGGTCTTAGTCAAATGTAGTACACTACACAGGGAATAGACTACCATTTGGGATATACAGAAAGCACACATACAGGTGCAGCCTACATGCCAGATAGTAATTGAGTGGTGTGATTTCCTACAGTTACCAAGTTTCTGAGAGTGGTTTTGAGGCAGTCACCTGGAAGAAAACTCATGATTTCATGTTGAATGGAACGTGTTCTATTCTACCTGCTTCTTTCCATCTGTTCTATTGAAATATTGATATCACACTATTAAATGCACTGCACTAAGACACTGCATGTGTGACTGCAGGCGAGTGTTTTCCCTATATTTTTAATACGCACTAGAACATAAACGGTGCAGATGATATACCGTTCGGATATCACGGAATATCGCCTCCTCGCGCAGGATTTCAGCACTCGTGACGCTCAACAACAAAAAGCCGTTCCCCACCCAAACACCCAAACACCCAAACACCCAAACACCCAAACACCCAAACACCCAAACACCCAAACACCCAAACACCCAAACACCCAAACACCCAAACACCCAAACACCCAATCACTGCTACAACCACCTCCACCCAAGCACTGCTGACAACGGCGAGCTCGTCCTATGGCCCCAAGCACTGTGACAACGGCGGAGCCTCGTGGAAGAGCTGACAAGGAGCCTCGTCCTTATTGGCCCCAAGCACTGCTGACAACGGCGGAGCCTCGTCCTTATTGGCGCCTGCTCTTCCTCTGATTGGCTACCAATGTAGCGTTGACCCAACCCTACCCAGCTGTCACAGAGCTCCCACTTCCTTGTGATTCTGTCGGGGGTGCATCAAAGATGGCTTTGAGTATGGATGGTACCTACATCAACCAACGTCCCGTTAATTTACCGAGGATATTGTAAAGAAATAACGGATTTTCTTGCGTCGAAAGCGAAGGCGGTAGTAGTTGTCGCGAGCAGTGTTCACACGCTCGTCGCACTACGACCCCGCTCGCGTGTTTTTGATTGCGCTAGCTAGCTAACGGACGCTAACGACAATTTGTAAATATTAGCCAGCTAAGCTAGCCACTGCTGGTAAAATGGCCACCATGGATAAATTGATGAAGGCCTTTGAATCTCTCAAGTCATTCCAGCAACAACAGGGACCACCAACGGCCGAGGAGATGGTTCAAAAACAGTAAGTCCATGTTTGTATATGGTAATTGTGTTGAGAAATTGTTAGCGATGGGTTAAGCGCAAATAAACGGCCGCTAGCTAGCTAACGAAGCTGTCCGCAGGTTATTGCGAGTTAGCAATGCTAACCTTATAGTTAGCTAGCTGTCAACGTCGCACCTCCAGGGCTACCTGTCATAACACACATAAACAACAACACACAGACACAGACTCGTCAATTTTGATAGCTAACGTCAGCTGGTGCTTGTAAATAAATGCTAAGGTGGACAAAATACTAAGATATCCTTTCACTAAACCAAAGTCTTGAAAAATATAAATCAGTGCAGATTTCCAGATTTTTTTCCCCCCATCGTTCGTTGCTGGTTGTCTAATACACATAGAATGAGCCTTTACATGTAGAATTGATTTCAACACGTTTTCTTTATGAAATCAATATAATCACATTTTTATTTGTCACATGCTTGGTAAACAACATGTGTAGACTAACAGTGAAATGCTTACTTACAGGCCCTTCCCAACAATGCAGAGAGAAAGAGGGTAATAACAGAAAGATAATACTGTGCCTTTTTCCACATTTGTTGTGTTACAAAGTAGGATTAAAATGGAATGAATTATGTATTTTTGTCAACGATCTAAACAAAATACTCTAATGTCAAAGTGGAAGGAAATTCGATTTTCTTTGGTGAAAAATAAAATGAAAAAAAACCCATGAGATGTTAGAATCACCTTTGGCAGCAATTACAGCTGTGAGTATATCTGGATAAGTCTCTAGAGAGCTTTGCACACCTGGATTGTACATTATTGGCACATTATTGTTTTAAAAATTCAAGCTTTGTCAGGTTGGTTGTTGATAATTGCTAGACAGCCATTTTCAAGTGTTGCCATAGATTTTCAAGCTGATTTAAGTCGAAACTGTAACTAGGCAACTTAGGAACATTCAATGTCGTATTGGTAAGTAACTCCAGTGTATATTTGGCTTTGTGTTTTAGGTTATTGTCCTGCTGAAAGCAAACTGAACCAGGTTTTTCTCTAGGATTTTGCCTGTGCTTAGCTCTATTCTGTTTCTTTTTATCCTTAAAAACTCCCTAGTCCTTGCCAATGACAAACATAGCCATAACATGATGCAGCCACCACTATGCTTGAAAATATGAAGATTGTTACTCAGTGATGTGTTGTTGGATTTGCCCCAAACATAATGCTTTGTATTCAGGACAAATGTAATTACTTTGCCACTTTTTACTTTAGTGCCTTATTGCAAACAGGATGTATGTTTTGGAATATTTGTATTCTGTACAGGTTCCTTCTTTTCACTCTGTCATTTAGCTTAGTATTATGGTGTATCTACAATGTTGTTGACCCATCCTCAGTTTTCTCTAATCACAGCCATTAAACTTTGTAACTGTTTTAAAGTTACCATTGGCCTCATGGTGAAATCCCTGAGCGGTTTCCTTCCTCTACGGCAACTGAGTTAGGAAGGACGCCTGTATCTTTGTAGTGACTGGGTGTATTGATTCACCATCCAAAGTGTAATTCATAACTTCACTATGCTCAAAGGGATATTCAAAGTAGGGGTGCACGATATATCGGTAAGCACATCGGAATCGTCCGTTATTAGCTAAAAATGCCAACATCGGCATCGGCTCAATGTATAGTTTAACGCCGATGTGCAAAACCGATGTCAAAGCTGACGTGCATACCTGTATAACGTAGGTAGATGACGTAATGACGCCACGAAAAATACAGCGCAACACAGCATTCCTAACCTAGCCCACAATGTCTGCTGTGTGGATATATTTTGAAGTTTCAAAGGAAGATAACAAGAAGGCCATATGCAATGTTTGTGCTGCTATTATTTCCCAAAGGAGGGGAGAAAGTGAAATCTTTCAATACCACAAACCTAATTACTCATTTGAAAGTGCGTCACCCCGAGACGTTCAGTGACTACTTACAACAAAAGTAGAAAACACTAAGCTCACACTTCCAACAACTTAACAAGTTCAAGTCGAGCAGTCATTTGAAAGAGTAAGAACATTTCAGCCAGACAACTCAAAGGCAAAATCCATTTAACGCCAAGATAATGTAATTAATTACCCTTGACATTCTACCGTTCTCTGTCGTGGATGATGTTGGCTTTCGCCGACTGGTCGAGCACCGGTACACACTACCAAGTAGCCACTATTTTTCAGATGTTGCTCTACCGGAGTTACACAGTATTGTTGAAACGTACATCCATGAGCTACTTGCTATGGGTGTCACTGCTATTAGCTTCACGACTGACATTTTGGACCAGCGATGTCAGCCCCATGAGCATGCCGAGTCTGACAGCACAAGTGGGTCAACGAGGATTTCATACTGAGGAAAGCCGTATTGCATGCTCAAAGAATGTGCTGGTTCTCATACATTTTACATTTGAGTCATTTAGCAGACGCTCTTATCCACAGCGATTTACAGTTAGTGAGTGCATACATTTTTCATACCGCTACTGCCATTTTCAATGGCATTTACATTTACGTCATTTAGCAGACGCTCTTATCCAGAGCGACTTACAAATAGGTGCATTCATGTTTTTTTTATTTTATTTTATTTTATATATATATATATATACATACAAAAAATATGTTTTTTTGGGGGGGGGTGGGGGGTTGGAGTAAAAGGGGGGGGTAGAAGGATTACTTTATCCTATCCCAGGTATTCCTTAAAGAGGTGGGGTTTCAAATGTCTCCGGAAGGTGGTGAGTGACTCCGCTGTCCTGGAACATTTGAGAACATGTTTGAAACTTGGAAAATCCCCATGAACAAAGTACAGGCTGTGCTACGTGATAATGCACATAACATGACAAAGGCTTTGGAAGAATGCGGAGTTGCCAGTTTGCCATGCATGGCACACGCCAGTGGCAACAGGTAGGAAGATAGTGGGTCATTTTAAACACTCACAGCTAGCATACAGCCGCCTGCAAGCAATACAGGAACAGTACTTTTTACATGATGGAGAGCCTGCTGGAACAGAAACGAGTGCTTGACGTGTACACAGCCGGCTATGAGTTACCTGCAACAATCAGTACAAACCAGTGGACTCTCGTGGACAACGCGTGGAAACAGGACCATTTAAAATGAACTACAACTTCCGCTTAAGAACCCAACAGCTTTTACGTCACGTTGAAGAGCGTTTGGAGTAAATGGTTTTGCAACATATGAAACGTTTTTATTTTATTTTTATCTTTAGGACTAGTGCTGACCCCATTTTAGTCGACTGGTCGATTGTTTGGTTGATAGGCAGTTGGTCGACTGGTCTATTGTTTGGTTGATAGGCAGTTGGTCGACTGGTCGATTGTTTGGTTGATAGGCAGTTGGTCGACTGGTCGATTGTTTGGTTGTTAGGCAGTTGGTCGACTGGTCAATTGTTTGGTTGTTAGGCAGTTGGTCGACTGGTCGATTGTTTGGTTGTTAGGCAGTTGGTCGACTGGTCGATTGTTTGGTTGTTAGGCAGTTGGTCGACTGGTCAATTGTTTGGTTGTTAGGCAGTTGGTCGACTGGTCGATTGTTTGGTTGTTAGGCAGTTGGTCGACTGGTCAATTGTTTGGTTGTTAGGCAGTTGGTCGACTGGTCAATTGTTTGGTTGTTAGGCAGTTGGTCGACTGGTCGATTGTTTGGTTGATAGGCAGTTGGTCGACTGGTCGATTGTTTGGTTGTTAGGCAGTTGGTCGACTGGTCAATTGTTTGGTTGTTAGGCAGTTGGTCGACTGGTCAATTGTTTGGTTGATAGGCAGTTGGTCGACTGGTCAATTGTTTGGTTGGTAGGCAGTTGGTCGACTGGTCAATTGTTTGGTTGTTAGGCAGTTGGTCGACTGGTCAATTGTTTGGTTGATAGGCAGCTGGTCGACCTGAGATTTCTTTAGTCCAGCAGTAGCATAAAATAAATACTTTTTTCATGGTGTACAAGACACCTGTCTGAGTGGACTAGTCCATTGTGGAGGTTGTGGGGACACCTGTCTGATTGGCTCCTGTCTGAGTGGACTAGTCCATTGTGGAGGCCGTGGGGATGGCGCAGTCCATCACTGTAAGACGTGCTACTGAAATAGTATATGGTTATATTATGTAAGCACAATGGTGCAACACTAATACAAATAATATTATTTGATAACAAATGCGCTTTCTCCCGCGTTAGATAGCGGTCACTGTCCGCGGTTCTGAAACACATCAGTGCGCTGTTGAATTGCCGCCCATTTTCCTAGACCATGTTGCTATGTGCATAATAGCAAAGTGAACCAGCATATTGGTGTTGAGAACAATGCGGCGGAGGCAGCAGCGGAGTGAGGAGACGAGAAAACAGCCCTTGCCTTAATTGTCCAAGAAAAGTGAGGAGAGAGGAAGCCAACTTAATGAAGTCTATAATCAACAGCCCTAACTCTTAAACGGGACTGGCTTTATAAATCATCCATTTGTTTGAGTGTTTGTTTAATAGTCTACTGATTTCCGTGAGCACCAAGCCTCACGCAACCACAACAAGTCGGATAAACAATTTCACAAATGTGTCTGTGTTTGATCTTTGCTATGCTGTAATAAAGGCTTTACACTTATTTTTCCGTTAGAACGGCCTCTGGTATTACTTCTAATTTAGTGTTGTTTACACTCTTCAAATTTTCAGAAATTAATATTTATAATAATAATAATAACCCTCCTTTTTCTTGATCTGCTTATTTATTGGTACTATTGTTATTACGATCATTATAATAATTAGTCATGTCATTATAATTAGTAGGCTTAGTAGAGCAGCCTTGTATAACCACCATGGAGCTGTAGGCCTAAGAGCGCATCCTGTTTATAGTCTTAATGCCGTAACATACTTAGGCCTGTATTTCAATAGTGATATAGGCTACTGTATCTATCAGTCAAATCAATCATTCATTCTTTCATGTCATCCCACAGCATACGAGTCATTCAATGATTTGAAAATGCAATCAAGCATTTTAGTTTTTAAAATAAAATAACAAAGTTACCTTTTTTGAGTAATCAGCGTAAACAATAAATAAACCGTTCCATTTCGGAAATTGCATTCACGAATGAATGCGACTGTTTTTAGTCTTTGCTGTAATAAAGGCTTTACAAAAAAAAAAAAAAAAACGTTACAACACACTCTCTGGTACACTTATAATTTATTTAGTGTTGTTTACATTGTTCCAAACGGTCAGAAAACGTATATTGTAATCTAACAGCACCTGTTTGGAACACACAATATGCAGCAGAGCTTCTCCTTACCTTCTGTTTCTTGATCTCCAGTATTTTCCACAACAAGTCACATTTATTCCACACATCTGACTTCCCCTTTACCTCCTGAGCAACCAGTAAACATTCCCCTTTACCTCCTGAGCAACCAGTAAACATTCCCCTTTACCTCCTGAGCAACCAGTAAACATTCCCCCGTTTTCGAGTTTATTTGTGACTTCCTCTGCATCCATTTTGCTGTCAGTGTGTTACGGTGTTTGGAGTTTGTTTATAAGCAATGTATTGATGTGATTATGATAGGCTATAGGTCAGGCCCTATTGGTCAGGTGCATGCGATGCATACATGGCACGTAAAGAGAGCAAAGGGTTTAGGGAATGTTTTAAAGTCAGAAATGGCTGTAATTATGTTGCAGCTTCAGCGACACGGACAGCGTGATAAAACACTGTTGATGTTCTGTGGTGGTCGCTGCATTAGGGAGGAGAGAGAGACAACCGGTGCTTGTCACAGTCACTCGCTGTCATTCTTTTTTTTTAACACAGCGCAGCAAGTCTTAGCCCAGCCCGGCACAATCAAATCAATTGCTGGTCGGACTCCCTCTAGTCGTTTGTGTGTCTTAATTAGTTAATCAAACAGTGTGCTTAAAGCATCAAACAAGCTCAGTGCGTATAGTCGATTGAATTAAAACACATAGGATGTGTCTATATATAACATTTCGACCAATCAATTGGTGGAAAGAACAGACGACTCTCGGTGGAACCAAACATTGTTTTGTTGGGGTCAGCTTTACTTGGGACACATCCCAATACTCTACAGAAGCTTCCTCCTCGCCTCGTCTCCTATCCTTCATCTGCACTGATCTGTAAAGCAATGTTGTTGGAGCAATCTTTCCTCTTCTGTTTTTCTTGCATGTGCTCTTAACCCCGTGTTACCTTATGTCTCTCTCTCTTTCACACACCCACACACATGCACACACACCATTGATCTGTCTCTCTCTCTCCCTGTCTCTCTCCCTGTCTCTCTCTCTCCCTGTCTCTCTCTCTCTCCCTGTCTCTCTCTCTCCCTGTCTCTCTCTCTCCCTGTCTCTCTCTCTCCCTGTCTCTCTCTCTCCCTGTCTCTCTCTCTCCCTGTCTCTCCCTGTCTCTCTCTCTACCTGTCTCTCCCTGTCTCTCTCTCTCTCTCTCTCTCTCCCTCTCCCTGTCTCTCTCTCTCTCTCTCTCTGTATCTCTCTCTCTCTCTCTGTATATCTCTCTCTCTCTCTGTATATCGCTCTCTCTCTCTCTGTATCTCTCTCTCTCTCTCTCTCTGTATCTCTCTCTCTGTATCTCTCTCTCTCTCTCTGTATCTCTCTCTCTCGCTCTCTCTCTCTCTCTCTCTGTATCTCTCTCTCTCTCTCTCTCTCTCTCTCTCGTATCTCTCTCTCTCTCTCCTCTCGCTCTCTCTCTCTCTCGCTCTCTCCCCCCTCCCTCTGTAGGAAGAAAGAGCTGGCGACCACCAAAAAGGACAGAGTGGCCCACTGCCTGACCATATGTGAGAACATCGTAGCTCAGTCTCTGAGGTAAGCCTGCCTGCCACCACTGATCTGGGATCAGCTTTTCCCCGCTACCAGTCCCATTATGAACCCATAGGGACGTCATTCATAAAACTGACCCTAGATCACTGTTTAGAAGTAACTTCAATACATTATATGTAGTCAAAGGCACACTTACACACACAGGCGTGTACATGCACACACACAGAGTAGGATGTTCCAGATTTAGCTCTACTATGATTGGTAATCAGATTTGATATTCCTGGTTAGATGAGGCTTACACATGACTATGTCCCAAATGGCCCCCTATTCCCACTACTTTTGACGGGCTCCATTTGTTTCCCCACTAACAAATAGAAGTGCATTAATACAGCACTAGGGATGGTAACGATATCACCGACACGCATCGGTCCCGGTTCACATGTTTAAGATATGAGTGCATCGGTCCGCGGGACCCCCAAAAAAACCGATCCAAATGTAGAACGCTTTGCTCAGGAAATCGATTTTTAAACGTTACAAACCTGCTGATTCATTAAAAAAATTTTTTTGCTCAAAAGTATTTTCTATCTTCTGAAAACCCCTCTCGTCTTCTGTGACAACTGATACGTCCACTCCTTCAGTGTGGAACTAAGCATGTTACTGTGTCGACAGTCATTGATCTACAAGTCGATTTCGCAGGCCGAACAACCCCAGACAATATCAGTAGCCTAATCACACTGCACGCTGTGTGCAGCCTTTGCGTACTGGCCTATTCCTGATCTGATTCCACATCTGCGCATCACCTTCAGCATTCAAAAGTTTGTTAAAATGGCTTGTGCAATATTAGGCTATTAGTTGAGTGACAACCAATGTAATTTGCTAGGTAATTTTTTTTTTAATCAAATGCGCTGTTGAACATTGTGTTTTACCGGGATAGAAGTAGCCAAACCTACCACCAGCAACACAACTGTCATCTGGCTGTATGCTGATCAGGGTTTAGGATGGATACATTACATTTATGGCTGTATGCTGATCAGGGTTTAGGATGGATACATTACATTTATGGCTGTATGCTGATCAGGGTTTAGGATGGATACATTACATTTATGGCTATATGCTGATCAGGGTTTAGGATGGATACATTACATTTATGGCTGTATGCTGATCAGGGTTTAGGATGGATACATTACATTTATGGCTGTATGCTGATCAGGGTTTAGGATGGATACATTACATTTATGGCTGTATGCTGATCAGGGTTTAGGATGGATACATTACATTTATGGCTGTATGCTGATCAGGGTTTAGGATACATTACATTTATGGCTGTATGCTGATCAGGGTTTAGGATACATTACATTTATGGCTGTATGCTGATCAGGGGTTAGGATACATTACATTTATGGCTGTATGTTGATCAGGGGTTAGGATACATTACATTTATGGCTGTATGCTGATCAGGGTTTAGGATACATTACATTTATGGCTGTATGCTGATCAGGGTTTAGGATACATTACATTTATGGCTGTATGTTGATCAGGGGTTAGGATACATTACATTTATGGCTGTATGCTGATCAGGGTTTAGGATACATTACATTTATGGCTGTATGCTGATCAGGGTTTAGGATACATTACATTTATGGCTGTATGCTGATCAGGGTTTAGGATGGATACATTACATTTATGGCTGTATGTTGATCAGGGGTTAGGATACATTACATTTATGGCTGTATGCTGATCAGGGTTTAGGATACATTACATTTATGGCTGTATGCTGATCAGGGTTTAGGATACATTACATTTATGGCTGTATGCTGATCAGGGTTTAGGATACATTACATTTATGGCTGTATGCTGATCAGGGGTTAGGATACATTACATTTATGGCTGTATGCTGATCAGGGTTTAGGATACATTACATTTATGGCTGTATGTTGATCAGGGGTTAGGATACGTTACATTTTATTTTGATTGTTCAGGTTCACCATCAGCAAAAGTGTTGCTTGAAACGATCAGTACATATGGTCATTTATAAATATACAGGCTTTTTCTACCCGCACTGCATGGTCGAACTGGGAGAAGAACAGAAGCTCATTCTGAGTCAAAACTTCCAAACGGTCTAAACCATTCCATTTATAAGATGGGGGTGCTATATATATTCATGGGCTATGTCATAACACATTTTTTAAGATAGATTGATACATTACTAGCTCAAACACTTTTAATCTGCAAAAATGACTAATTAATTAGTGGGTGATTTCAATTCAAACATTGCCCCGCCCCTAACTGATAGTGGGGTGATAGATGAGAAAAAAAAATTATGCAAGTAAGTGGCTCTGGATAATGTAAGTGGCTCTGGATAATGTAAGTGGCTCTGGATAATGTAAGTGGCTCTGGATAATGTAAGTGGCTCTGGATAATGGCTCTGGATAATGTAAGTGGCTCTGGATAATGTAAGTGGCTCTGAATAAGAGCGTCTGCTAAATGACTAAAATGTAAATGTAGATGGCCAGTTTCTCTTTATGGTTCAGCTCTAGATACATATGGAATGGCCTTCAGAGGGACGCTCATCCCTATACGGTACTGACTGGCTACTGCTTCAGTCCTATCTCAGTCCAGAGGCACCCCTTAGCAGACCGGATGTTCCGGTTTTCAGGGATACAGCTGTTTTCAACCTAGCTTCCTTTTTTTCCGCTGAAAACCGGATGTGGGAACTCCGCTTAGGCGTTTCTCTTATGCCTGCTATGTTAGATTAGTCCAGAGGTCATGAAATAGACATTACACATCAAAGTGTGTGTTGGGGGGGGGGGGGCAGAACGAGGTGTGGGGGGGGTCAGGATGAGGTGTGGGGGGGCAGAACGAGGTGTGGGGGGGTCAGAACGAGGTGTGGGGGGGGTCAGAACGAGGTGTGGGGGGGGTCAGAACGAGGTGTGGGGGGGATCAGAACGAGGTGTGGGGGGGGCAGAACGAGGTGTGGGGGGGTCAGGACGAGGTGTGGGGGGATCAGAACGAGGTGTGGGGGGGTCAGGATGAGGTGTGGGGGGGCAGAACGAGGTGTGGGGGGGTCAGAACGAGGTGTGGGGGGGGTCAGGATGAGGTGTGGGGGGGATCAGAACGAGGTGTGGGGGGGTCAGAACGAGGTGTGGGGGGATCAGAACGAGGTGTGGGGGGGGCAGAACGAGGTGTGGGGGGGGATCAGAACGAGGTGTGGGGGGGGTCAGAACGAGGTGTGGGGGGGATCAGAACGAGGTGTGGGGGGGGTCAGAACGAGGTGTGGGGGGATCAGAACGAGGTGTGGGGGGGATCAGAACGAGGTGTTGGGGGGTCAGAACGAGGTGTGGGGGGGATCAGAACGAGGTGTGAGGGTGGGGTCAGAACGAGGTATGGGGGTGGGGTCAGAACGAGGTGTGGGGGTGGGGGTCAGAACGAGGTGTGGGGGTGGGGTCAGAACGAGGTGTGGGGATGGGGTCAGAACGAGGTGTGGGGGGTGGGGTCAGAACGAGGTGTGGGGGTGGGGTCAGAACGAGGTGTGGGGGTGGGGTCAGAACGAGGTGTGGGGGGTGGGGTCAGAACGAGGTGTGGGGGTGGGGTCAGAACGAGGTGTGGGGATGGGGTCAGAACGAGGTGTGGGGGTGGGGTCAGAACGAGGTGTGGGGGTGGGGTCAGAACGAGGTGTGGGGGTGGGGTCAGAACGAGGTGTGGGGATGGGGTCAGAACGAGGTGTGGGGGTGGGGTCAGAACGAGGTCTGGGGGTGGGGTCAGAACGAGGTATGGGGGTGGGGTCAGAACGAGGTGTGGGGGTGGGGTCAGAACGAGGTGTGGGGATGGGGTCAGAACGAGGTGTGGGGGTGGGGTCAGAACGAGGTATGTATGTAATGACCGTTCCTCT
>NW_025533688.1:457500-470000 GCF_020615455.1 Coregonus clupeaformis
TGCGAGGTAAAACTATGAGGTGATGGCCCTGCGAGGTAAAACTGTGAGGTGATGGCCCTGCGAGGTAAAACTATGAGGTGATGGCCCTGTGAGGTAAAACTATGAGGTGATGGCCCTGTGAGGTAAAACTGTGAGGTGATGGCCCTGCGAGGTAAAACTATGAGGTGATGGCCCTGCGAGGTAAAACTATGAGGTGATGGCCCTGTGAGGTAAAACTGTGAGGTGATGGCCCTGTGAGGTAAAACTATGAGGTGATGGCCCTGCGAGGTAAAACTATGAGGTGATGGCCCTGTGAGGTAAAACTATGAGGTGATGGCCCTGCGAGGTAAAACTATGAGGTGATGGCCCTGCGAGGTAAAACTATGAGGTGATGGCCCTGCGAGGTAAAACTATGAGGTGATGGCCCTGTGAGGTAAAACTATGAGGTGATGGCCCTGTGAGGTAAAACTGTGAGGTGATGGCCCTGCGAGGTAAAACTGTGAGGTGATGGCCCTGCGAGGTAAAACTATGAGGTGATGGCCCTGCGAGGTAAAACTATGAGGTGATGGCCCTGCGAGGTAAAACTATGAGGTGATGGCCCTGCGAGGTAAAACTATGAGGTGATGGCCCTGTGAGGTAAAACTATGAGGTGATGGCCCTGCGAGGTAAAACTATGAGGTGATGGCTCAAGAACTGTTGTTATAAACCCACTCTTCTATGGATTGGATGTGGCTCTAACTCCCCCCCTCCCCTCCCCTCCAGACCCTACCTGGTGAACCTCCTCCCCTGTCTGACCAGGATCACTAAGAGACAGGAGGAGAGTGTTCAGGAGACCCTGGCTGCTGCCATCCCGAAGATCATGTCTGCTCTGGGGCACTTCGCTAACGACGGGGAGATCAAGGTACACACACACACGCTCCTGTCTTTAGAACTGTCCTACCAAAGGTGTTTTTTTCTGTCAGGAAAGGCTCAAAGACCCCCCAAAACAACCTCCGTTAAAATGTTAAAACGGTTCTATTGAAAGCCTCGAGTTGCAAAGAAATAATGGAAGTATTGATGTACTTTGTCCTCCTTCTGTATCCGTTTTTTAGAATCCTCTTTATAAGCATGACCTGATAGTATCTGATGTGGTATTTTCAGGTGTTGTTGAAGTCGTTTGTGGCCAACCTGAAGTCTACTTCTCCTACGATCCGGCGGACGGCCGCCAGCTCAGCGGCTAGTATGTGTCAGCACTCTAGACGGGCCTCCTACTTCTACACCTGGCTGCTCAACATCCTGCTGGGTTAGTACCAATAACACAACCATGCCGTGTTCCAAATCAACCCCGCCTAGCACAGGGATCATCAATTACATTTAGCCGTGAGAGGAGTTTTCCTTGAGCGGGTGGGGGGGGGAATACTTGGGAACAGATTTCCTAGTGATTTTCCTGGTGATTTTCCATCCACATGAAGATATTACCATAATGTTTCTGTTTATCCAATCCCTTCAGATGTATTGTAGTGTCTACGGTGCAGGGGTTAGGGCTTCAAGAGGTCTCTCTCTCTCTCTCTCTCTCTCTCTCTCTCTCTCTCTCTCTCTCTCTCTCTCTCTCTGTCTCTCTCTCTCTCTCTCTCTCTCTCTCTCTCTGTCTCTCTCTCTCTCTCTGTCTCTCTCTCTCTCTCTGTCTCTCTCTCTCTCTCTCTCTCAGCCTCTCTGTTTGTAATTCTGTCTGTCTTGTTTTTATGTCCTTATAATGTTTTAGGTATGTTGGTCTCTGTAGATGAGAACATCTCTCTCTCTCTCTCTCTCTCTCTCTCTCTCTCTCTCTCTAGGTATGTTAGTCTCTGTAGATGAGGAGAACATCTCTCTCTCTCTCTCTCTCTTCAGGTCTGTTGGTCTCTAGATGAGGAGAACATCTCTCTCTCTCTCTCTCTCTTCAGGTCTGTTGGTCTCTAGATGAGGAGAACATCTCTCTCTCTCTCTCTCTCTTCAGGTCTGTTGGTCTCTAGATGAGGAGAACATCTCTCTCTCTCTCTCTCTCTTCAGGTCTGTTGGTCTCTAGATGAGGAGAACATCTCTCTCTCTCTCTCTCTCCAGATCTGTTGGTCTCTGTAGATGAGGAGAACATCTCTCTCTCTCTCTCTGTCTCTGTCTCTGTCTCTGTCTCTGTCTCTGTCTCTGTCTCTGTCTCTGTCTCTGTCTCTGTCTCTGTCTCTGTCTCTGTCTCTGTCTCTCTCTCTCTCTCTCTCTCTCTCTCTCTCTCTCTCTCCAGGTCTGTTAGTCTCTGTAGATGAAGAGAACATATCTCTCTCTCTCTCTCTCTCTCCAGGTCTGTTAGTCTCTGTAGATGAGGAGAACATCTCTCTCTCTCTCTCTCTCTTCAGGTCTGTTAGACTCTGTAGATGAGGAGAACATCTCTCTCTCTCTCTCTCTCTCTCCAGGTCTGTTGGTCCCTGTAGATGAGGATCATCCTAGCCACCTGGTCCTGGGGGTGTTGTTAACCCTTCGCTACCTGATGCCTCAACTACAGCAACAGGACAGGACCACCAGCCTCAAAGGAAGCTTCGGAGTCACGAGGAAGGAGTCTGACGTACAGCCCACGCCTGAACAGCTGCTGCAAGTGGGTGTTAAACGTGTCTGTAATGTGTGTTAAACGTGTCTGTAATGGGTGTTAAACGTGTCTGTAATGTGTGTTAAACGTGTCTGTAATGTGTGTTAAACGTGTCTGTAATGTGTGTGTGTGTGTGTGTGTGTGTGTGTGTGTAACGTGTGTTTTCAAGTTTTAATGTCACATGCACAAGTACAGTGAAATGCCTTCCTTGCAGCTCTATCCCCAAACAATGCATGAATCAATAACAATGTGTGACTAGACCGAAACACAGGAGAAATACAAAGAACACCAATACGTAATGAAGTATACTATATATATATATACACTGTGTGTCAGTTCCCAATCCCCTGGTGTCTGTGTCTAGGCGTATGAGTTGACTCTACACTACACCCAGCATGGTGATCACAACGTGGTGACGGCGGCTCTGGAGCTGCTGCAGCAGATGTTCCGGACTCCGCCCCCAGAGCTGCTGCACATGCTCATTACGCGCGGCAGCGTTCTGCGCGCCGGCGTGTTCCGACAGGACATCGAGAGCCGCGCCCGCTCCGGCAGCGTCCTGGAGTTCATTGGTTAGTCGAAACCCATCGATCAAAACGAATACTGCTTGGTCGTTGGTGGATTGCTCTGTCAGTTAAATCCGTAGTCTCAAATTACAAAGCCCAGTCATTGGGTAAATGCTCTGCCAGTCACGCCTCCTGTGTCTCTGTTCTGACTACTGTTTTCCTGTCTGCTGATTCCCAGGTCCCAAAAGGCTCACTATACACTGAGTGTACAAAACATTAGGAACACCTTCCTAATATTGAGCTGCACCCCCTTTTGCCCTCAGAGCATTATTCCCTATATAGTGCCCCACTTATGCTACATTGTAAAAAAAAAAGTATGTGGACACCCCTTCAAATTAGAGGATTCGCCTATTTCAGCCACACCCGTTGCTGACAGGTGTATAAAATAGAGCACACAGCCATGCAATCTCCATAGACAAACATTGATAGTAGAATGGCCCGTACTGAAGAGCTCAGGGACTTTCAACGTGGCACCGTCATAGGATGCCACCTTTCCAACAAGTCAGTTTGTCAAATGTCTGCACTGCTTGAGCTGCCCCGGTCGACTGTAAATGTTGTTATTGTGAAGTGGAGCAACAACGGCTAGGAGCAACAACGGCTCAGCGTGAAGTGGTAGGTCACACAAGCCCACAGAACGGGACCACTGAGTGCTGAAGCAAGTAGCGTGTAAAAATAGTCTGTCCTCGGTTGCAACTCTCACGTTCCAAACTGCCTCTGGAAGCAACGTCAGCACAAGAACTGTTCGTCGGGAGCTTCATGAAATGGGTTTCCATGGCTGAGCAGCCGCACACAAGCCAAAGATCACCATGCGCAATGCCAAGCGTCGGCTGGAGTGGTGTAAAGCTCGCCGCCATTGGACTCTGGAGCAGTGGAAACGCGTTCTCTGGAGTGTTGAATCACGCTTCACTATCTGCCAGTCCGACAGACTAATCTGGGTTTGGCGGATGCCAGGAGAACGCTACCTGCCCAAATGCATAGTGCCAACTGTAAAGTTTGGTGGAGGAGGAATAATGGTCTGGGGCTGTTTTTCATGGTTCGGTCTAGGCCCCTTAGTTCCAGTAAAGGGAAATCTTAACGCTACAGCATACAGTGACATTCTAGATGATTCTGTGCTTCCAACATTTGTGGCAACAGTTTGGGGAAGGCCCTTTCCTGTTTCAGCATGACAATACCCCAATGCACAGTGAGGTCCACACAGAAATGGATTGTCGAGGTCGGTGTGGAAGAACTTGACTGGCCTGCACAGAGCCCTGACCTCAACCCCATCAAACACCTTTGTGGAAGAACTTGACTGGCCTGCACAGAGCCCTGACCTCAACCCCATCAAACACCAGTGTGGAAGAACTTGACTGGCCTGCACAGAGCCCTGACCTCAACCCCATCAAACACCAGTGTGGAAGAACTTGACTGGCCTGCACAGAGCCCTGACCTCAACCCCATCAAACACCTTTGGGATGAATTGGAACGCCGACTGCGAGCCAGGCCTAATCGCCCAACATCAGTGCCCAACCTCACTAATGCTCTTGTGGCTGAATGGAAGCAAGCCCCCAGCAATGTTCCAACATCTAGTGGAAAGCCTTCCCAGAAGAGTGGAGGCTGTTATAGCAGCAAAGGGGGGACCAACTCCATATTAATTCCCATGATTTTGGAATGAGATGTTCGACGAGCAGGTGTCCACATACTTTTGGCCATGTTGTGTATGACCAGAGCCCTATTGCCCCATAGGGCTCTTGTCAAAATAAGTGCACTATATAGGGAATAGGGTGCCATTTGAGACATATCCCCTCTCTCACTAACTAACCTGCGTCTCTTCCTCTGTCTGTCTGGGGGTATAATGGCTATTTTCCATGGGTCTTTTCTTCTTTTCTCTCCCTTCACTTCCTGTTCCTGTGTGTGTTCTTCCTGTTTCCTGCCTGCAGCCGGGGGCGGGTCTTCCTGTAATAGTCCACTCCTCCTCAGAAAACAAAAAGGTGATTTAATAACTCTCTCTCTCTCTTTCCTGTGTACTGCTCCCTCTCTCTAACACAGTGTTTTCCCAAACCTCTCCTCCAGCACCCCCAGCCGTTCAACATGTTTTTTTAAAATATATATATATTCCTGAAATAGCACATCTGATTCAACTAAAAAAAAAAGACATTGGGCATTAGTTGATAAGTTGAATCATGTGTGCTAGCTTTTAGAATAGTGAAAATACATGGGAGGGCTCGGGCTCGGCTCCCAGAGGAGAGGTTGGAGAACCATCGGTCTAACAGAGGCTTTATCTAGTCCTGTGACTGGCCCACGTAGCGACTGTGTTACAGTAGTCCTCTTTTATTCTCTCTGCGTGTCCCAGGCAAGATGCTGTCGGGGGAGGAGGAGGGGTTAGAGGACGACCCTGAGAGGGCAGAGGTCACCACCGGGGCCTTTACAGGTGAGAGACGACAGAATACTGGAACATCACCGTTCATATCACTCAAGCTCTTTATTATTATTACATGTTGGAGATGCTTGTTCAATTGTCCGATCATTTGAATGTTAATTGTTTTAAAGATGAATAATTAGTTAATTGCCATGGTGTCCGACATCATGTCGAGGCAATCGTGTTATCATTAGGGGTCTATTCATATTGTTACCGATCAATGTTATGATTATTCAAATATTTACTCATGTTAACAGGATATATGAAACTGACAGGGAATAGGCCTATATCCTGCAGTTCTGTTTAGTGTGACTTGTCTCGGCAGTCACACTTTAAATATTGTACAATGTTAGTGTGACTTGTCTCGGCAGTCACACTTTAAATATTGTACAATGTTAGTGTGACTTGTCTCGGCAGTCACACTTTAAATATTGTACAATGTTAGTGTGACTTGTCTCGGCTTTTTAAAAGTACAACTTATTTGTGTTGCTTCTGTTTCTCCTTTTCTCTTATTTTGTAAAAATATATTATGCGTTTTTTGGAATAATGCCCCTTTTCCAATGAGTTGATGCTGTCTGTATATGCAGGGAGGGGATGCACATGACACTCTTGTCAAAGCCATGGGCATGAGTGTAAAGGGTGGGGGAATCTGCATGAGTTTGCTCATTCAATTCCATTTAGGAGAGACAGTGTGGGAGGGATTGGGAGGGGAGGGGGAAGACTTAAGCATAGCATCTTTTCATTTTGAGTGGTTTGGGGCATTCTTTGGGCAGCACAGGACGCTACAGATAAATACATCACATCTTATCCACTACTTCCTCCTTGGGTCTTTTTTGGCAGGTCATCACAACATTTGATACTCATGATTGATATAACCTTATTTTCATTTACATTTGACATTTTAGTCATTTAGCAGACGCTCTTATCCAGAGCGACTTACAGTTAGTGAGTGCATACATTATTTTATTTTTTCATACTGGCCCCCCTATGGGAATTGAACCAACAACCCTGGCATTGCAAATGCCATGCTCTACCAACTGAGCTACATCCCTGCCGGCCATTCCCTCCCCTACCCTGGACGACGCTGGGTCAATTGTGCGCCGCCCCATGGGTCTCCCGGTCGCGGCCGGCTACGACAGAGCCTGGATTCGAACCAGGATCTCTAGTGGCACAGCTAGCACTGCGATGCAGCGCCTTAGACCACTGCGCCACTCGGTGACCTATGCACTTTTCCTCAAATGCACTGGGTCTGAATACGCCACTTAAACGTTGTAGTTACTTAGGTTGATTTTGCAACGATCCCAGGAAATCTCATCTGTTTAGAAAAGGATATATCTCGATTTTCAAAACAAAATATTATCATGTCATTGCTTCATCATGTTTTACTACAAAAAGTAAAGGGGGTACTAATTGTTGCCAGACGCAACTTCCAATGCACTAACTTAGGTGGAGGATCCCTCGGGGAGGGGAGAATCACTTTTATTAAACTGATTATAAGCGGAAGTAAAATTGCTATTGTGTCGGTCTATGCACCGAGCACTTACGACAGCTCATTTTATGACCAATTATCTACCCTGACACTAGATTTAGCTGACTTCCGACTAATTATTGGCGGCGATTTTAATGCAATTTGGGAGCAAACACTAGACAGATCTGGGCAGACCGAGGGGAGAGAGACCATCATCTTGCCTCTGTGCCACTGCAGAATTGGGCAAATGAGGCGGCAGTTGACGATTTGTGGCGAATTATGAATCCCTCCTCTCGGAATTTCACCTTTTTTTCTCTGCTCGACATAAATCCTTCTCCCGAATTGATTTTTATGTTCACTTCAAAGGGCCTGTTCAATAAAGTTCTTCATATAGATTTATTACCCATGGTCCTCTCTGCTTTGCAGAGCCGCTATCAGTAATGACAACAAGCGTGCGCCACGTTGGCGGTTTAAGACATCATTGCTCCGGAATGACACGTTTTAAAAAGGAATTTGAAGAACAGTTACTGGAATTCATCAGCATTAACCAACCATCTGTGTCTGTATGCTGTGGGACGCGGTGAAGGCTTCATTAGGAACAGGTCCATAGCGTTCGCATCTGGCCTCGACAAGGAACCAAACCGTAGAGTACTTGAACTCTAAACAAAACTGTCACAATTGGAAGCGAGTATGCATATCTGTACCACCCCAGAAAGAAATTCACGAATGCGACATAAAAAAAAAATCCAGGTTGTTCTTCCTTGTTTCAGGAGGTTTTCATCTGACCCCTGGAGTACTAATTGATCATCCAACTAACCAGAGTGTTGTTGTATTGAAAGGTGAGGTTGAGCGATGGGGTGATGGGTTAATGTGTCTCCCTTCCCTGACTCAGGCACAGCCCAGGTAGTCGACATCATTACCGAGCAGCCCCGTTCCTCACAGCATGCTCTGCAGCCCGGCGAGTCCGTGGACATCAGTGGCGCCTCCTCGGAACAAGGAACGACTGCCCTCGGGACCTCCGGAACCGTCTCCGGCAGTGAGGGAGGGGCGGGGACTCCGGAGTCGCCCAATGACAACGGGGCGGATGAGGACATGCTTAGCCACAGCTCCAGCGGGGCTAACGTTACCCCGGAAACGGCCGACTACGCCACACCAGAGAATGCGGAGATGCCCGACGGGCCCCTGCTGGACCCCCTAGGAGACCCCTCACTGCCCCCGAGCGCCGACTCATCGCAGACCACCACAGAGGGGCCGGACTCGGCCGTCACGCCGTCAGACGTCGCTGAACTCGTAAGTCTTTTCTGCCATGTAGGAGTTAGATCTGTATGAATAAATAAGTATTTTTATTGATATTTACTGGAAGCGAACAGACTCGATTGCCCTCCGATGTTGCTGATCTGGGGGAGTAGAGATTGGAGTTGGAATTGAAATGAGTGATTTGAACGAGTTGAATGGACAAGGTTCCCCCAGAACACCAACGGTGCGTTTTTCACATGGCGCTAACCATTGAATTAGACTCAGTAGAATGGACCGAACCCATCAGGCCACAGGTTTTTGGTTGGGACCCTCTAAATGGCATTGCTGCATGTGTTAAACACTGAGGCTCGGAATTGTTTGCGTAAGATTGCTTTGAATGGGAATGTCCATTCTTCTAATTCCAATTCTATGGTCTGCCCCCCTCACCCCCCACCTCGTGACACGCAGCCGCGTTCGCCATTGCCGCTGGTGATCGTGGAGCTGCCGTTTGAGGCCCCTCCCTCTCCGACCTCCACTGAGGGTCCAGACGCTTCCGACAGCGACTCCTCCTCTACCTCCGCTGCTTCTTCCTCTTCCTCCCTCTCTTCTGGCGCCAACGCTTCCTCTAGCGGTAGTAGCAAGGTGATTGGTTGATGATGTCAGAGGGGAGGGGGAAGGGAGTACATGGCTGTAGTTCCGGTTTCTTCTTGTCACTCTCCTCCGTCCTGCCCCCGTCCCCCTTTCCTTAAAACCGGTCCATGCACGCTACTCTCTGCTAAGAACCGTCCCATTCTCCCCCCCTCTCTCGTTTCCATGGCAATCTGGAGTCAGGGATTTAACCTCTACTGATTGGTTGCTTTCACCATCCTTCTTGTTTGGTGATTATTAGTTTTCTTTGAGAGATCATTGAAACTCTTCAGAAATCTAAAACTTGTCCCCTCGCTCCTCCCCCCTCCTTCCCCCTCCCTCCCCCTCCCTCACCCTCCCCTCTTCCTTCCTCCTCTCCCCTCACCCTCCCCTCCTCCTCCTCCTCCCCCTCCCCCTCTTCCCTCTCGCTCCTCCTCTCCCCCTCCCCCCCTCTCCCCTCCTTCCCTCTCGCTCCTCCTCTCCCCCTCACCCCCCTCTCCCCTCCTTCCCTCTCGCTCCTCCTCTCCCCTCACCCCCCCTCTCCCTCCTTCCCTCTCGCTCCTCCTCTCCTCACCCCCTCTCCCTCCTTCCCTCTCCCTCCCGCCCCCTCTCCCTCCTTCCCTCTCTCCTCCTCTCCCCTCACCCCCTCTCCCCTCCTTCCCTCCTCTCCCCCCCCTCTCCCTCCTTCCCTCTCGCTCCTCCTCTCCCCCTCCCCTCTCCCTCCCTCCCTCTCTCCTCCTCTCCTCTCCCCCTCTCCCCTCCTTCCCTCTCCCTCCTCCTCCTCCTCGCCCCCTCTCCCCCTCTCCCCTCCTTCCCTCTCGCTCCTCCTCTCCCCCTCCCTCTCCTCCCTCCTTCCCTCTCCTTCCCCCTCCCCCCTCTCCCCTCCTTCCCTCTCGCTCCTCCTCTCCCCCCTCACCCCCTCTCCTCCTTCCCTCTCGCTCTCCTCTCGCCCCCTCTCCCCTCCTTCCCTCTCGCTCCTCCTCTCCTCCTCTCCCCTCTCGTCCCCCTCTCCCCTCCTTCCCTCTGCTCCTCCTCTCCCCTCGCCCCCCTCTCCCTCCTTCCTCTCGCTCCTCCTCTCCCCTCCTCGCTCTCCCTCCTTCCCTCTCGCTCCTCCTCTCCCCCTCGCCCCCTCTCCCCTCCTTCCCTCTCGCTCCTCCTCTCCCCTCGCCCCCCCTCTCCTCCTTCCCTCTCGCTCCTCCTCTCCCCTCACCCCCCTCTCCCCTCCTTCCCTCCTCGCTCCTCCTCTCCTCCTCTCCCCCTCGCCCCCCTCTCCCTCCTTCCCCCTTGCTCCCCCTCTCCTGATCTAGTGATCTCTCTGCTTTGCTTTTCTCTTGCGTTTTCTCTTGTTGGATTATGTAGTGAGTTCTGTAAGAACCTGTTAACCCAGAGCGTGGTTCCTCCTCTGTGTAGGTTGAGTCCAAACCCAGTTCAGTGTTTTAGTTATAGGGTTGCAAAAATCCGCTGTCTTGTCTAGAAATCCTGGACGTAAGATTTCCTGCTTATTCCCCTCTGATTCCGGGAATCTTTCAACTGGGATTTCTGGAAAACCTGGGAATTTTGGAAAAGTTGCCACAATTCTGCATCCCAATTTAGAGCTCTATCAATGTCCCCTGAGTCCTTCTCAATCCCAAAGGATGATAGTAGTAGCCTTTTGTCCAAAACTAGGCTGGTTATTGCCAGTAACTATCAAGGCAGTAGACATGTTTCTGTCTGTTAACGAACACACTGTACTTGTTTAGTGTTGAATAATGAACCTCAGTCACTGATGTCTGTCTGTCATTGTTTGTCTCTCTGTTTGTGTGTGTATCTGTCTCTCTCTGTGTGTGTGTGTGTGTGTGTGTGTGTGTGTGTGTGCTCTGTGTGTGTGTAGGTGTTGGACAGCAGTGAGAGCCTGTATTCAGGGATGCAGATTGGAACGTTACAGGATGAGGAAGAGGAGGGAGCCGTTCCTTCCTCACTTGGCCAAGCACACCCTGAACCTTTCTCCCAGTCCGCACTGGGTACGACACACTATGCTACACACACACACACACACACACACCACACTGGGTACGACACATTATGCTACACACACACACACACACACCACACTGGGTACGACACACTATGCTACACACACACACACCACACTGGGTACGACACACTATGCTACACACACACACACACACACACACCACACTGGGTACGACACACTATGCTACACACACACACACACACATACACACACGTTAAAAACACACGTTACAAACACACACAGTACGCACACACTGCCGTTGTTATAATAATAATAATAATATGTTGTTGTAGCCCTGAGTAGACCCCACCTCCTAGAGGGCAGAGGTCACAACAGACAGGCGTCAGACAGCAGTGTGGATCACTTCATACCAAAGGAGGAACCAGTGGAGACAACAGAGCTGGAGAACAAGGTACACAGTGGAGGGAGACACACACACACACACACACACACGGAGGGAGACACACACACGGAGAGAGGGAGACACACACACACACACGGAGGGAGACACACACACGGAGAGAGGGAGACACACACACGGAGAGAGGGAGACACACACACACACACACGGAGGGAGACACACACACACACACACACACGGAGGGAGACACACACACACAGACACACACACACACACGGAGGGAGACACACACACAGAGGGAGACACACACACACACAGAGAGACACACACACACACACACACACAGAGGGAGACACACACACACACAGAGGGAGACACACACACACACACACACAGAGGGAGACACACACACACACAGAGGGAGACACACACACACACACACACACAGAGGGAGACACACACACACACACACGGCACAGAGACACACACACACACAGAGGGAGACACACACACACACACACACACAGAGGGAGACACACACACACACACACACAGAGGGAGACACACACACACACACAGAGGGAGACACACACACACACACACACACACACAGAGGGAGAACACACACACACACACACACACACAGAGGGAGACACACACACACACAGAGGGACACACACACACACACAGAGGGAGACACACACACACACAGAGGGAGACACACACACACACACACACAGAGGGAGACACACACACACACAGAGGGAGACACACACACACACACAGAGAGACACACACACACAGGGAGACACACACACACACACAGAGGGAGACACACACACACACACAGAGGGGAGACACACACACACACAGAGGGAGACACACACACACACAGGGAGACACACACACACACACACAGAGAGGAGACACACACACACACACACAGGGGAGACACACACACACGGAGGGAGACACACACACACACAGAGGGAGCACACACACACACAGAGGGGAGACACACACACACACAGAGGGGACACACACACACACACACACAGAGGGAGACACACACACACACACGGAGGGAGACACACACACACACACAGAGGGAGACACACACACACGACACACACACACAGAGGGAGAACACACACACACACAGAGGGAGACACACACACACACAGAGGGAGACACACACACACACACACACACACAGAGGGAGACACACACACACACAGAGGGAGACACACACACACACAGAGAG
>NW_025533688.1:480000-505000 GCF_020615455.1 Coregonus clupeaformis
ATACTGGACCTGATCCTGATAAGCTTTATGAATACTGGACCTGATCCTGATAAGCTTTATGAATACTGGACCTGATCCTGATAAGCTTTATGAATACTGGACCTGATCCTGATAAGCTTTATGAATACTGGACCTGATCCTGATAAGCTTTATGAATACTGGACCTGATCCTGATAAGCTTTATGAATACTGGACCTGATCCTGATAAGCTTTATGAATACTGGACCTGATCCTGATAAGCTTTATGAATACTGGACCTGATCCTGATAAGCTTTATGAATACTGGACCTGATCCTGATAAGCTTTATGAATACTGGACCTGATCCTGATAAGCTTTATGAATACTGGACCTGATCCTGATAAGCTTTATGAATACTGGACCTGATCCTGATAAGCTTTATGAATACTGGACCTGATCCTGATAAGCTTTATGAATACTGGACCTGATCCTGATAAGCTTTATGAATACTGGACCTGATCCTGATAAGCTTTATGAATACTGGACCTGATCCTGATAAGCTTTATGAATACTGGACCTGATCCTGATAAGCTTTATGAATACTGGACCTGATCCTGATAAGCTTTATGAATACTGGACCTGATCCTGATAAGCTTTATGAATACTGGACCTGATCCTGATAAGCTTTATGAATACTGGACCTGATCCTGATAAGCTTTATGAATACTGGACCTGATCCTGATAAGCTTTATGAATACTGGACCTGATCCCGATAAGCTTTATGAATACTGGACCTGATCCTGATAAGCTTTATGAATACTGGACCTGATCCTGATAAGCTTTATGAATACTGGACCTGATCCTGATAAGCTTTATGAATACTGGACCTGATCCTGATAAGCTTTATGAATACTGGACCTGATCCTGATAAGCTTTATGAATACTGGACCTGATCCTGATAAGCTTTATGAATACTGGACCTGATCCTGATAAGCTTTATGAATACTGGACCTGATCCTGATAAGCTTTATGAATACTGGACCTGATCCTGATAAGCTTTATGAATACTGGACCTGATCCTGATAAGCTTTATGAATACTGGACCTGATCCTGATAAGCTTTATGAATACTGGACCTGATCCTGATAAGCTTTATGAATACTGGACCTGATCCTGATAAGCTTTATGAATACTGGACCTGATCCTGATAAGCTTTATGAATACTGGACCTGATCCTGATAAGCTTTATGAATACTGGACCTGATCCTGATAAGCTTTATGAATACTGGACCTGATCCTGATAAGCTTTATGAATACTGGACCTGATCCTGATAAGCTTTATGAATACTGGACCTGATCCTGATAAGCTTTATGAATACTGTACCTGATCCTGATAAGCTTTATGAATTCTGGACCTGATCCTGATAAGCTTTATGAATACTGGACCTGATCCTGATAAGCTTTATGAATACTGGACCTGATCCTGATAAGCTTTATGAATACTGGACCTGATCCTGATAAGCTTTATGAATACTGGACCTGATCCTGATAAGCTTTATGAATTCTGGACCTGATCCTGATAAGCTTTATGAATACTGGACCTGATCCTGATAAGCTTTATGAATACTGGACCTGATCCTGATAAGCTTTATGAATTCTGGACCTGATCCTGATAAGCTTTATGAATACTGGACCTGATCCTGATAAGCTTTATGAATACTGGACCTGATCCTGATAAGCTTTATGAATTCTGGACCTGATCCTGATAAGCTTTATGAATTCTGGACCTGATCCTGATAAGCTTTATGAATTCTGGACCTGATCCTGATAAGCTTTATGAATTCTGGACCTGATCCTGATAAGCTTTATGAATACTGGACCTGATCCTGATAAGCTTTATGAATACTGGACCTGATCCTGATAAGCTTTATGAATACTGGACCTGATCCTGATAAGCTTTATGAATACTGGACCTGATCCTGATAAGCTTTATGAATACTGGACCTGATCCTGATAAGCTTTATGAATACTGGACCTGATCCTGATAAGCTTTATGAATACTGGACCTGATCCTGATAAGCTTTATGAATACTGGACCTGATCCTGATAAGCTTTATGAATACTGGACCTGATCCTGATAAGCTTTATGAATACTGGACCTGATCCTGATAAGCTTTATGAATACTGGACCTGATCCTGATAAGCTTTATGAATACTGGACCTGATCCTGATAAGCTTTATGAATACTGGACCTGATCCTGATAAGCTTTATGAATACTGGACCTGATCCTGATAAGCTTTATGAATACTGGACCTGATCCTGATAAGCTTTATGAATACTGGACCTGATCCTGATAAGCTTTATGAATACTGGACCTGATCCTGATAAGCTTTATGAATACTGGACCTGATCCTGATAAGCTTTATGAATACTGGACCTGATCCTGATAAGCTTTATGAATACTGGACCTGATCCTGATAAGCTTTATGAATACTGGACCTGATCCTGATAAGCTTTATGAATTCTGGACCTGATCCTGATAAGCTTTATGAATACTGGACCTGATCCTGATAAGCTTTATGAATACTGGACCTGATCCTGATAAGCTTTATGAATACTGGACCTGATCCTGATAAGCTTTATGAATACTGGACCTGATCCTGATAAGCTTTATGAATACTGGACCTGATCCTGATAAGCTTTATGAATTCTGGACCTGATCCTGATAAGCTTTATGAATACTGGACCTGATCCTGATAAGCTTTATGAATACTGGACCTGATCCTGATAAGCTTTATGAATACTGGACCTGATCCTGATAAGCTTTATGAATACTGGACCTGATCCTGATAAGCTTTATGAATACTGGACCTGATCCTGATAAGCTTTATGAATACTGGACCTGATCCTGATAAGCTTTATGAATACTGGACCTGATCCTGATAAGCTTTATGAATACTGGACCTGATCCTGATAAGCTTTATGAATTCTGGACCTGATCCTGATAAGCTTTATGAATACTGGACCTGATCCTGATAAGCTTTATGAATACTGGACCTGATCCTGATAAGCTTTATGAATACTGGACCTGATCCTGATAAGCTTTATGAATACTGGACCTGATCCTGATAAGCTTTATGAATACTGGACCTGATCCTGATAAGCTTTATGAATACTGGACCTGATCCTGATAAGCTTTATGAATACTGGACCTGATCCTGATAAGCTTTATGAATACTGGACCTGATCCTGATAAGCTTTATGAATTCTGGACCTGATCCTGATAAGCTTTATGAATACTGGACCTGATCCTGATAAGCTTTATGAATACTGGACCTGATCCTGATAAGCTTTATGAATTCTGGACCTGATCCTGATAAGCTTTATGAATACTGGACCTGATCCTGATAAGCTTTATGAATACTGGACCTGATCCTGATAAGCTTTATGAATACTGGACCTGATCCTGATAAGCTTTATGAATACTGGACCTGATCCTGATAAGCTTTATGAATTCTGGACCTGATCCTGATAAGCTTTATGAATACTGGACCTGATCCTGATAAGCTTTATGAATACTGGACCTGATCCTGATAAGCTTTATGAATTCTGGACCTGATCCTGATAAGCTTTATGAATACTGGACCTGATCCTGATAAGCTTTATGAATACTGGACCTGATCCTGATAAGCTTTATGAATACTGGACCTGATCCTGATAAGCTTTATGAATACTGGACCTGATCCTGATAAGCTTTATGAATTCTGGACCTGATCCTGATAAGCTTTATGAATACTGGACCTGATCCTGATAAGCTTTATGAATACTGGACCTGATCCTGATAAGCTTTATAAAGTCCATTTGTAGAATTACTGGATGGTTGAATGTGTGGATCATTAGATTGTTACCTTGGTGTTTCCAGGTTGGTGAACTTCCTGGAGAAGAGAACAGAGAGTTTACACAAAGGAGAGCATCACTACACTGGGGTAAGACCTTCCAATATTCCTTCCTCCCTCCCTCCTTCATCGACCTCTCTATTCACTTGACATCCACCACGCTCTGTCTCTCTCTCTCTCTTTCTCCCTCATTTGCCATAAGCTCAATATAACAACTAGCTCTCTCTCTCTCTCTCTCTCTCTCTCTCTCTCTCTCTCTCTCTCTCTCTCTCTCTCTCTCTCTCTCTCTCTCTCTCTCTCTCTCTCTCTCTCTCTCCCTCTCTCTGCCTCTCTCTCTCTCTGTCTCTCTCTCTCTCTCTCTGTCTCTCTCTCCTCTCTCTCTGTCTCTCTCTCCTCTCTCTCTGTCTCTCTCTCTCTCTCTCTCTCTCTCTCTCTCTCTCTCTCTCTCTCTCTCTCTCTCTCTCCCTCTCTCCCTCTCTCTGCCTCTCTCTCTCTCTCTCTCTGTCTCTCTCTCTCTCTCTAGTTGCTAAGGTTACAGGAGAGAGTGTTGAATGACGTTGTGATCCATCTGTTGGGAGACGACGATCCTCGAGTACGACACATAGCCGCTGCCACTGTCAGCAGGTAGGGGTGTGGGGGCATGCATGGGTAGGACTGTGTGTGTGACAGTGTGTGTGTGACAGTGTGTGTGTGTGTATATGTGTGACAGAGTGTGTGTATATGTGAGACAGAGTGTGTGTATATGTGAGACAGTGTGTGTATATGTGAGACAGTGTGTGTATATATGTGAGACAGTGTGTGTATATATGTGAGACAGTGTGTATATGTGAGACAGTGTGTGTATATATGTGAGACAGTGTGTGTATATATGTGAGACAGTGTGTGTATATGTGAGACAGTGTGTGTATATGTGAGACAGTGTGTGTATATGTGAGACAGAGTGTGTATATGTGAGACAGTGTGTGTATATATGTGAGACAGTGTGTGTGATTGAAAGCATCTAACCCCTCCTTTACTTTCCCTCCCTCCTTCAACCCAACCCTCCCTCCTCTCCTTCAACTCTCCCCCCTTCCCTCCCTCTCCTTCAACCCTCCCTCCTCTACTTCAACCCAACCCTCCCTCCTCTCCTTCAACTCTCCCCCCTTCCCTCCTTTCCTTCAACCCTCCCTCCTCTACTTCAACCCAACCCTCCCTCCCTCCTTTCCTTCAACTCTCCCCCTCTCTCCTCTCTTTCAACTCTCCCCCCTCCCTCCTTTCCTTCAACTCTCCCCCCTCCCTCCTTTCCTTCAACTCTCCCCCCTCCCTCCTTTCCTCCAACCCAACCCTCCCTCCTCTCCTTCAACTCTCTCCCTCTCTTTCAACTCTCCCCCCTCCCTCCTTTCCTTCAACTCTCCCCCTCCCTCCTTTCCTTCAACTCTCCCCCCCTCCCTCCTTTCCTCCAACCAAACCCTCCCTCCTCTCCTTCAACTCTCTCCCTCTCTTTCAACTCTCCCCCCCTCCCTCCTTTCCTCCAACCCAACCCCCCTCCCTCTCCTCCAACCCAACCCTCCCTCCCTCTCCTCCAACCCTCCCCCTCCCTCCTCTCCTCCAACCCAACCCTCCCTCCCTCTCCTCCAACCCTCCCCCTCCCTCCTCTCCTCCGACCCAACCCTCCCCCCTCCCTCCCAGACTAGTCAGCAGGTTGTTCTATGAGTGTGACCAGGGCCAGGCTGATCCAGTGGTGGCTATAGCCAGGGACCAGAGCTCTGTCTATCTACAGCTACTGATGCACGAGACACTACCACCTTCACACTTTACTGTCTCTACCATCACCAGGTATACACACACCTACACACACACACACACACACACACACACACACACCACACACCTACACACACACACACACCTACACACACACACACACACACACCTACACACACACACACACACACACACACACACACACACACACACACACACACACACACACACACACACACACACCACACACACACACACACACACCACACACACCACACACACACACACACACACCACACACCTACACACACACACACACCTACACACACACACACACACACACACACACACACCTACACACACACACACACCTACACACACACACCCACACACCACACACCACACACACACACACACCACACACACCACACACACACACACCACACACACACACCACACACCACACACCACACACACACCACACACACACACACCACACACACACCACACACACACCACACACACACACACACACACCACACACACACACACACACACACACACACACACACACACACACACACACACACACACACACACACCACACACACACCACACACACACCACACACACACACCACACACACCACACACACACACACACACACACATACACACACACACACACACACACATACACACACACACACACACCACACACCACACACCACACACACACACACACCACACACACACACACACCACACACACCACACACACACACACACACACCACACACACACAAGTGCGTTTGTAAATTCACTCTAGAGTGTCAGAGAGCACTCTGGGCTGTTTGTAAATTCAGAGCGTTTCGCTCTTGGAGCATTCAGAGCGCACACTGGACGCTCTGGCCGAGGAGTAGGGCCGAGCGTTCTGACCTCACAACGGCAGTCATGCACCCTAGCTAACGTTGGCTAGCTTGCTAGCTACTTCCAGACATAAATGAGAGAACACCTCACTCTGACCATTTTACAGGCCCCAGCAGAGCTGGTTAGGCTGGTAGAGGGTTGTCATCTCCAGACCCTAACAGAGCTGGTAGAGGGTTGTCATCTCCAGACCCTAACAGAGCTGGTAGAGGGTTGTCATCTCCAGACCCTAACAGAGCTGGGAGAGGGTTGTCATCTCCAGACCCTAACAGAGCTGGGAGAGGGTTGTCATCTCCAGACCCTAACAGAGCTGGTAGAGGGTTGTCATCTCCAGACCCTAACAGAGCTGGTAGAGGGTTGTCATCTCCAGACCCTAACAGAGCTGGTAGAGGGTTGTCATCTCCAGACCCTAACAGAGCTGGGAGAGGGTTGTCATCTCCAGACCCTAACAGAGCTGTTAGAGAGTTGTCATCTCCAGACCCTAACAGAGCTGGTAGAGAGTTGTCATCTCCAGACCCTAACAGAGCTGGTAGAGGGTTGTCATCTCCAGACCCTAACAGAGGTGTCAGAGGGTTGTCATCTCCAGGCCCTAACAGAGCTGGTAGAGGGTTGTCATCTCCAGACCCTAACAGAGCTGGTAGAGGGTTGTCATCTCCAGACCCTAACAGAGCTGGTAGAGGGTTGTCATCTCCAGACCCTAACAGAGCTGGTAGAGGGTTGTCATCTCCAGACCCTAACAGAGCTGTCAGAGGGTTGTCATCTCCAGACCCTAACAGAGCTGGGAGAGGGTTGTCATCTCCAGACCCTAACAGAGCTGGTAGAGGGTTGTCATCTCCAGACCCTAACAGAGCTGGTAGAGGGTTGTCATCTCCAGACCCTAACAGAGCTGGTAGAGGGTTGTCATCTCCAGACCCTAACAGAGCTGGGAGAGGGTTGTCATCTCCAGACCCTAACAGAGCTGTCAGAGGGTTGTCATCTCCAGACCCTAACAGAGCTGTCAGAGGGTTGTCATCTCCAGACCCTAACAGAGCTGTCAGAGGGTTGTCATCTCCAGACCCTAACAGAGCTGGTAGAGGGTTGTCATCTCCAGACCCTAACAGAGCTGGTAGAGGGTTGTCATCTCCAGACCCTAACAGAGCTGGTAGAGGGTTGTCATCTCCACACCCTAACAGAGCTGGGAGAGGGTTGTCATCTCCAGACCCTAACAGAGCTGGTAGAGGGTTGTCATCTCCAGACCCTAACAGAGCTGGGAGAGGGTTGTCATCTCCAGACCCTAACAGAGCTGGTAGAGGGTTGTCATCTCCAGGCCCTAACAGAGCTGTCAGAGGGTTGTCATCTCCAGACCCTAACAGAGCTGGGAGAGGGTTGTCATCTCCAGGCCCTAACAGAGCTGGTAGAGGGTTGTCATCTCCAGACCCTAACAGAGCTGGTAGAGGGTTGTCATCTCCAGACCCTAACAGAGCTGGGAGAGGGTTGTCATCTCCAGACCCTAACAGAGCTGGTAGAGGGTTGTCATCTCCAGACCCTAACAGAGCTGGGAGAGGGTTGTCATCTCCAGACCCTAACAGAGCTGGTAGAGGGTTGTCATCTCCAGACCCTAACAGAGCTGGTAGAGGGTTGTCATCTCCAGACCCTAACAGAGCTGGTAGAGGGTTGTCATCTCCAGACCCTAACAGAGCTGGTAGAGGGTTGTCATCTCCAGACCCTAACAGAGCTGGTAGAGGGTTGTCATCTCCACACCCTAACAGAGCTGGTAGAGGGTTGTCATCTCCAGACCCTAACAGAGCTGGTAGAGGGTTGTCATCTCCAGACCCTAACAGAGCTGGTAGAGGGTTGTCATCTCCAGACCCTAACAGAGCTGTCAGAAGGTTGTCATCTCCAGACCCTAACAGAGCTGGCAGAGGGTTGTCATCTCCAGGGTTACTGACTGCTACTGTGTTAGCAGCAACACTTTATTACAGTCTTTTAGTCTGTTGACTGACTCCTGGCATCACAACGAGAGTTTAGGACGTTCACAAATTCATCACTTATTCTGAGCTCTGGCACTCTGGAACCAGACGCTCTGAAATCCTCCCGAGTGGCGCAGTGGTCTAAGGCGCTGCATCGCAGTGCTAGCTGTGCCACTAGAGATCCTGGTTCGAATCCAGGCTCTGTCGTAGCCGGCCGCAACCGGGAGACCCATGGGGGCGGCGCACAATTGGCCCAGCGTCGTCCAGGGTAGGGGAGGGAATGGCCGGCAGGGATGTAGCTCAGTTGGTAGAGCATGGCGTTTGCAACGCCAGTGTTGTGGGTTCGATTCCAACGGGGGGCCAGTATGAAAAAAATAAAAAATAATGTATGCACTCACTAACTGTAAGTGGCTCTGGATAAGAGCGTCTGCTAAATGACTAAAATTTTAAAATTTAAATCAGAGGAGCACCCTACATCTCCTTTTCTCTCTCTCTCTCTCTATGTCAGGACGTATCGTGGTTATAACCTGTCTCAGGGAGTATCAGACGTCACTGTGGAGAATAACTTGTCAAGAGTCGTCTCTGCTGTGTCCCACGCTCTCACCTCCTCCACGTCTAGGGCCCTCACTGTGAGTACACACACACACACACACACACACACACACACACACACACACACACACACACGCTCTCACCTCCTCCACGTCTAGGGCCCTCACTGTGAGTACACACACACACACACACACACACACACACACACACACGCTCTCACCTCCTCCACGTCTAGGGCCCTCACTGTGAGTACACTCACACACACACACACACACACACACACGCTCTCACCTCCTCCACGTCTAGGGCCCTCACTGTGAGTACACACACACACACACACACACACACACACGCTCTCACCTCCTCCACGTCTAGGGCCCTCACTGTGAGTACACACACACACACACACACACACACACACACACACACACACGCTCTCACCTCCTCCACGTCTAGAGTCCTCACAGTGAGTATCCTTGGTGTCATCATCCTCTGTAGGAAAGACGTCCATCCATCCATGACAACCCCGAAATACCTGATTGTATCATTTAGGAAAATGTTACGTTCTCTGTAGTTCATTCGTGGAATTATCAATCTGGGGTTTTTTTCCCGTGTAGTTTGGCTGCTGTGAGGCACTGCATCTCCTGACCACCACCTTCCCAGCATGCACCTGGAGTACGGGCTGGCACTGTGGCTACGTCAGCTCCACCGTCACACACCCCAACCGTTCCAACCTCAACCGCTCCCGGGCACGCTCACACAGGTACACGCACACACACACACACACACACACACACACACACACACACACACACACACACACACACACACCCACACCCCTCAGTTTGGGGTTTGTATGTAATATTTCTCTCTCTCTCCCAGCCTCTCCCAGCCCGGCTCAGGTCCGTTAGAGGAAGGGAAGAGGACTCTAACAGTAGGGATGGCTAACATGGTGTTGTCTCTACTGTCCTCTGCATGGTTCCCTCTGGACCTCTCTGCTCACCAGGACGCTCTGCTGCTGGCCGGGAACCTGCTCGCTGGTACGTACCTGGCACAACACACCTGGACACGACACCTGGATACACCTGCTTGATGTTTTTACAATGTTTACAGAACGTTAGCACTCCTGGATACACCTGCTTGATGTTTTTACAATGTTTACAGAACGTTAGCACTCCTGGATACACCTGCTTGATGTTTTTACAATGTTTACAGAACGTTAGCACTCCTGGATACACCTGGATACACCTGCTTGATGTTTTTACAATGTTTACAGAACGTTAGCACTCCTGGATACACCTGCTTGATGTTTTTACAATGTTTACAGAATGTTAGCACTCCTGGAAACACCTGCTTGATGTTATTGCAATGTTTACAGAACGTTAGCACTCCTGGAAACACCTGCTTGATGTTATTGCAATGTTTAACTGTCCTCCGTTATTGCAATCTTTATAAAACATTAGTACAACAATCGGTACAATCTTTACAGAACGTTAGCACACCTTTACAAACCCGTCGAAACGTTATTACAACGTTATTACGACATAATTACAACCTTAACATAACATTAACCCAGCAGTGTCCGGGGGAACGTGGTAGCTGGTAACATACCTGTCCCATGGTAGTACACAACTGACTGTATATGCAGCCCAAGTAACATTTATACAACATTCAGCTGTCGCGTTTCCCAACATTAACCTCTTAAACGTTCTCCCAGCGGCAGCCCCAAAGTGTATGCGTAGTCCCTGGGCGGGGGGGGAGGAGGAGGGCGGGCCAGCCCCCAGTAAAGCGGAGGAGCCCTGGGCAGCGGTGGGGGAGCGCCCCCTAGTGGTCCTTGTGGAGCAGCTCTTCTCTCACATCCTCAAGATACTCAACATCTGTGCCCACGTGCTGGACGATGCGCTGCCAGGACCCGCCCTCAAGGTGTGTGTATGTCTGTAAACGATGTTAAGTCAGAGATGCAAAGGGATAATTCACAGCGGAATTTAAAAAACTTTTCTGGGTGTTGTTAGACTTCTGCCGTCAAGGTAACCAACATTCACACAGTTTTCCCCAAATAACCATTAGGTTGGGTGGAACTAGACTTTTATACCGGTTGGAATACTGCAGCTGGTCATTGTATAATGTTAAAACAGATTTCCCAGCTGATTGCTTTACATTTGGAGAGATAATCAGCTTCTTGAGTCATTGAAGCTACAGTTCATTCAGAAAGTATTCAGACCCCTTGACTTTTTCCACATTTTGTTACGTTACAGCCTTGTCGATAAAACATTTTTTTTTTTCCCTCATCAATTTTACACACAATACCCCATAATGACAAAGCAAAAACAGGTTCTTAGAAATGTTTGCATTTATTAAAAACAAAAAACTGAAATATCTCAGCGATTTACAGCCTTGAGCCTTCTTGGGTATGATGCTACAAGCTTGGCACACCTGTATTTGGGGAGTTTCTCCCATTCTTCTCTGCAGATCCTCTCATGCTCTGTCAGGTTGGATGGGGAGAGTCGCTGCACAGCTGTTTTTAGGTCTCTCCAGAGATGTTTGATCGGGTTCAAGTCCGGGCTCTGAATGGGCCACTCAAGGACATTCAGAGACTTGTCCCAAAGCCACTTCTGCGTTGTCTTGGCTGTGTGCTTAGGGTCGTTGTCCTGTTGGAAGGTGAACCTTCGTCCCAGTCTGAGGTCCTGAGCGCTCTGGAGCAGGTTTTCATCAAGGATCGCTCTGTACTTTGCTCCGTTCATCTTTGCCTCGATCCTGACTAGTCTCCCAGTCCCTGCCGCTGAAAAACATCCCCACAGCATGATTCTGCCACCACCATGCTTCACCGTAGGGATGGTGCCAGGTTTCCTCCAGACGTGACGCTTGGCATTCAGGCCAAATAGTTCAATCTAGGTTTCATCAGACCAGAGAATCTTGTTTCTCATGGTCTGAGAGTCCTTTAGGTGCCTTTTGGCAAACTCCAAGCGGGCTGTCATGTGCCTTTTACGGAGGAGTGGCTTCCGTCTGGCCACTCTACCATAAAGGCCTGATTGGTGGAGTGCTGCAGAGATGGTTGTCCTTCTGGAAGGTTCTCCCATCTCCACAGAGGAACTCCCTGACCAAGGCCCTTCTTCCCCGGTTACTCAGTTTGGCCGGGCGGCCAGTTCTAGGAAGAGACTTGGTGGTTCCAAACTTCTTCCATTTAAGAATGATGGAGGCCACTGTCATCTTGGGGACCTTCAATGCTGCAGAAATTCTTTGGTACCCTTTCCAGATCTGTGCCTCGACACAATCCTGTCTCTGAGCTCTGCGGACAATTCCTTCGACCTCATGGCTTGGTTTTTGCTCTGACATGCACTGTCAACTGTGGGACCTTATATAGACAGATGTGTGCCTTTCCAAATCATGTCCAATCAATTGAATTTACCACAGGTGGACTCCAATCAAGTTGTAGAAACATCTCAAGGATGATCAATGGAAACAGGATGCACCTGAGCTCAATTTCGAGTCTCATAACAAAGGGTCTGAATACTTATGTATTATTTTATTTATTTATATATATATACTTTTGCAAATATTTCTAAAAACCTGTTTTTGCTTTGTCATTATGGGGTGTTATGTGTAGATTGATGAGGAGAAAAATGTATTTAATCCATTTTAGAATAAGGCTGTAACTTAACAAAATGTGGAAAAAGTCAAGGGGTCTGGATACTTTCCAAATGCACTGTACTTAATCAAGATATTTCCCAATATCATATTGGGAGTATCAAGGTGAAGGTGCTTGACTTGTGTTTTGCAGACAGACGATGTTGTCTTCTATGTACTGATATCCCCAGGTCACCCTGCCCTCCCTAGCCAACGCTCCCTCTCTCAGTGTTGTCTTCTCTGTCCCCCCAGGCCACCCTGCCCTCCCTAGCCAACGCTCCCTCTCTCAGTGTTGTTCTCTCTGTCCCCCAGGCCACCCTGCCCTCCCTAGCCAACGCTCCCTCTCTGTGTTGTTCTCTCTGTCCCCCAGGCCACCCTGCCCTCCCTAGCCAACGCTCCCTCTCTCAGTGTTGTTCTCTCTGTCCCCCAGGCCACCCTGCCCTCCCTAGCCAACGCTCCCTCTCTCAGCCCCATCAGAAGGAAAGGCAAGGAGAAGGAGGTAGCAGAGCCCAGCACCGCTCCTATGAGCCCTAAGAAAGGCAGTGAGACTAACACTGGTACGGTAGTACACTTCCTTACTTATTTTGCATGTACACACTGACTTCAATTCATGGAAACAATGGGCTCTTTTTAACTTAGTTTTAGTCCGTTTCTTAGTCCTTAATTAATTAACGATTTCAGTCAAAGGTGCGTAAGGTTTCAAACAGCAAAATCATGGGAGGAATAGATACCCCGCACTTAAATTCACAAAGATCACATCCCTCTTCATGGCCTTTTAACCTATCGCCTTCCTTTCTGACCTTGTGAGCAGGCAGACCAGCGGACAGCACGGGGTCCACCACTAATATCAACAAGTCCACGACCCTGGGAAGCTTCTATCATCTGCCTACCTACCTCAAACTGTACGACGTCCTCAAAGCTACACACACCAACTATAAGGTACGCACACACACGCACACGCACGCACACACACACACACACACACACACACACACACACACACACACACAGACACACACACACACACACACACACACACACACACACACACACACACACACACATAGACACAGACACACACACACACACACACACACATAGACACAGACACACACACACACACACACACACACACACACACACACACACACACACACACACACACGCGCACACACACACACTCCTAGTCATCAACTACCTTGCCACACATTTGAATCTTTTGGAGTTCCAGTCTTTTCAGAATAGTCAACCTGGATGTTTTGATGTGTAAAATGGCCGACATTAGTTCTGATGCTTCTTAGATCTCAGATGATGTTTAGTGGTACAGGTTAGAACTGATATGGCCAACATTAGTTCTGATGCAATTGTTCACTTCTACACTTGTTTACTTATGTACTTGTCAATGTTTTTTTTTTGTGTGTTACTTGTTGATGTTTGTTGTGTGTTTTCTAGGTGACGTTGGACCTCCACAGCACCAATGAGAAGTTTGGAGGGTTTCTGCGCTCTGCACTGGACGTCCTGTCTCAGCTGCTAGAGATGGCCACGCTGCACGACATCGGGAAGGTCAGAGCAACCGTAATACACCTTTTTAGAAACGTGTTAGAACACTCTTATTCATGTTAATAAACGTGTTAGAACACTCTTATTCATGTTAATAAACGTGTTAGAACACTCTTATTCATGTTAATAAACGTGTTAGAACACTCTTATTCATGTTAATAAACGTGTTAGAACACTCTTATTCATGTTAATAAACGTGTTAGAACACTCTTATTCATGTTAATAAACGTGTTAGAACACTCTTTTTGTTAATAACGTGTTAGAACACTCTTTATGTTAATAAACGTGTTAGAACACTATGTTAATAAACGTGTTAGAACACTATGTTAATAAACGTGTTAGAACACTGTGTTAATAAACGTGTTAGAACACTATGTTAATAAACGTGTTAGAACACTTTATGTTAATAAACGTGTTAGAACACTATGTTAATAAACGTGTTAGAACACTATGTTAATAAACGTGTTAGAACACTATGTTAATAAACGTGTTAGAACACTCTTTATGTTAATAAACGTGTTAGAACACTATGTTAATAAACGTGTTAGAACACTATGTTAATAAACGTGTTAGAACACTCTTTATGTTAATAAACGTGTTAGAACACTCTTTATGTTAATAAACGTGTTAGAACACTCTTTATGTTAATAAACGTGTTAGAACACTCTTTATGTTAATAAACGTGTTAGAACACTCTATGTTAATAAACATGTTAGAACACTCTTTATGTTAATAAACGTGTTAGAACACTCTTTATGTTAATAAACGTGTTAGAACACTCTTTATGTTAATAAACGTGTTAGAACACTCTTTATGTTAATAAACGTGTTAGAACACTCTTTATGTTAATAAACGTGTTAGAACACTCTTTATGTTAACTGTGTTGAGTGTTCTAACACATTTATTAACATAAAGAGTGTTCTAACACGTTTATTAACATAAAGAGTGTTATTTTATGTTAATAAATGTGTTAGAACACTCTTTATGTTAATAAATGTGTTAGAACACTCTTTATGTTAATAAATGTGTTAGAGTGTTCTAACACATTTATTAGTTAGTTAATAGTTGTAGTATAATGATGTATTGATTAAATACTAGTTCGTTAATAGTAGTAGTATAATGATGTATTGATTAGATACTAGTTAGTTAATAGTTGTAGTATAATGATGTATTGATTAGATACTAGTTAGTTAATAGTAGTAGTATAATGATGTATTGATTAGATACTAGTTAGTTAATAGTTGTAGTATAATGATGTATTGATTAGATACTAGTTAGTTAATAGTTGTAGTATAATGATGTGTTGATTAGATACTAGTTAGTTAATAGTAGTAGTATAATGATGTATTGATTAGATACTAGTTAGTTAATAGTTGTAGTATAATGATGTATTGATTAGATACTAGTTAGTTAATAGTAGTAGTATAATGATGTATTGATTAGATACTAGTTAGTTAATAGTAGTAGTATAATGATGTATTGATTAGATACTAGTTAGTTAATAGTTGTAGTATAATGATGTATTGATTAGATACTAGTTAGTTAATAGTTGTAGTATAATGATGTATTGATTAGATACTAGTTAGTTAATAGTTGTAGTATAATGATGTATTGATTAGATACTAGTTAGTTAATAGTTGTAGTATAATGATGTATTGATTACTGTTGTTGTCTGATCCATCAGTGTGTGGAAGAGATCCTCAGCTACCTGAAGGCCTGCTTCTCCAGAGAACCTCTGATGGCTACTGTCTGTGTACAACAGGTCTGTGCTGTACGGTGTGGTGGTGGTGGTCAGTGGACTAACTACAGTACAACAGGTCTGTGCTGTACGGTGTGGTGGTGGTGGTCAGTGGACTAACTACAGTACTACTGGTCTGTACTGGACGGTGTGGTGGTGGTGGTCAGTGGACTAACTACAGTACTACTGGTCTGTACTGGACGGTGTGGTGGTGGTGGTCAGTGGACTAACTACAGTACTACTGGTCTGTACTGTACGGTGTGGTGGTGGTGGTCAGTGGACTAACTACAGTACTACTGGTCTGTACTGGACGGTGTGTGGTGGTGGTCAGTGGACTAACTACAGTACTACTGGTCTGTACTGTACGGTGTGGTGGTGGTGGTCAGTGGACTAACTACAGTACTACTGGTCTGTACTGGACGGTGTGTGGTGGTGGTCAGTGGACTAACTACAGTACTACTGGTCTGTACTGTACGGTGTGGTGGTGGTGGTCAGTGGACTAACTACAGTACTACTGGTCTGTACTGTACGGTGTGTGGTGGTGGTCAGTGGACTAACTACAGTACTACTGGTCTGTACTGTACGGTGTGTGGTGGTGGTCAGTGGACTAACTACAGTACTACTGGTCTGTACTGTACGGTGTGTGGTGGTGGTCAGTGGACTAACTACAGTACTACTGGTCTGTACTGTACGGTGTGTGGTGGTGGTCAGTGGACTAACTACAGTACTACTGGTCTGTACTGTACGGTGTGTGGTGGTGGTCAGTGGACTAACTACAGTACTACTGGTCTGTACTGTACGGTGTGCGGTGGTGGTCAGTGGACTAACTACAGTACTACTGGTCTGTACTGTACGGTGTGTGGTGGTGGTCAGTGGACTAACTACAGTACTACTGGTCTGTACTGTACGGTGTGTGGTGGTGGTCAGTGGACTAACTACAGTACTACTGGTCTGTACTGTACGGTGTGTGGTGGTGGTCAGTGGACTAACTACAGTACTACTGGTCTGTACTGTACGGTGTGTGGTGGTGGTCAGTGGACTAACTACAGTACTACTGGTCTGTACTGGACGGTGTGGTGGTGGTGGTCAGTGGACTAACTACAGTACTACTGGTCTGTACTGGACGGTGTGGTGGTGGTGGTCAGTGGACTAACTACAGTACTACTGGTCTGTACTGGACGGTGTGGTGGTGGTGGTCAGTGGACTAACTACAGTACTACTGGTCTGTACTGGACGGTGTGGTGGTGGTCAGTGTAATAACTGCAGTACTGGTCAGTGTACTGTAGTTTATAAGACTCACCACACAGTGAGACTGGGACCTGCCGACAGGGCCTGAGAGATATCGGGATCCCTGTGCGATGGTTCCATACAAAACACCACTGTTCAGAAGACTGGGTGTCTGAAGAGACTGTGTGTGTGTGAGAGAGAGAGGTCAGTGTGTGCTTTAAGGGATAAGACAGGGTAGTTTGGAGTGTGTGTGTGTGTGTGAGAGAGAGAGAGGTCAGTGTGTGCTTTAAGGGATAAGACAGGGTAGTTTGGAGTGTGTGTGTGTGTGTGTGTGTGTGAGAGAGAGGGGTCAGTGTGTGCTTTAAGGGATAAGACAGGGTAGTTTGGAGTGTGTGTGTGTGTGTGAGAGAGAGAGAGGTCAGTGTGTGCTTTAAGGGATAAGACAGGGTAGTTTGGAGTGTGTGTGTGTGTGTGTGTGAGAGAGAGAGGGGTCAGTGTGTGCTTTAAGGGATAAGACAGGGTAGTTTGGAGTGTGTGTGTGTGTGTGTGTGAGAGAGAGAGGTCAGTGTGTGCTTTAAGGGATAAGACAGGGTAGTTTGGAGTGTGTGTGTGTGTGAGAGAGAGAGAGGTCAGTGTGTGCTTTAAGGGATAAGACAGGGTCGTTTGGAGTGTGTGTGTGTGTGTGTGATGATAATATCCTTCCACCCTAGGGTTACTAAATGTTGGTTACTTTCCCAAAATGTTCGGATTATTCCCTCTGGTTTCTGGAAAACAGGGAATTATGGGGAAGTTAGCGGAACATTACAACCATATTTCAACCGTTCCCCCCCCTGTCTTCTCTCCCCCCAGTTGTTGAAGACGTTGTTTGGTACCAACCTAGCCTCCCAGTACGAGGGGGCCCAGGGCGGGCCTAGTCGATCCCAGGGGAAGGCTCTTCGTCTGGGCTCGTCCAGCCTGAGACCTGGCCTCTACCATTACTGCTTCATGGCTCCCTACACACACTTCACCCAGGCCCTGGCCGACGCTAGCCTCAGGAACATGGTGCAGGCTGAACAGGAGCAGGACGCGTCAGGGTGGGTACACACACACACACACACACACACACACACACACACACACACACACACACACACACACACACACACACTCTCTACCCTCCCTGTATCTGTCCCCATCAGGTGGTTTGATGTCATGCAGAAGGTGTCCAACCAGCTGAGGTCCAGTATCACCAACGTGACCAAACAGAGAGGAGACAAGGTACACACACACACACACACACACAACACACACACACACACACACACACACACACACACACACTACAGCTTAGCGCTAATACATTACTGCTATTTCAATGTGCAGCATATGGTTGACGTGCCATGGTGACTAAGAGCAGTTAGATAACTCATGGTGACTAAGAGCAGTTAGATAACTCATGGTGACTAAGAGCAGTTAGATAACTCATGGTGACTAAGATTAGTTAGATAACTCATGGTGACTCTAAGAGCAGTTAGATAACTCATGGTGACTCTAAGAGCAGTTAGATATCTCATGGTGACTCTAAGAGCAGTTAGATAACTCATGGTGACTAAGAGCAGTTAGATATCTCATGGTGACTCTAAGAGCAGTTAGATAACTCATGGTGACTCTAAGAGCAGTTAGATAACTCATGGTGACTCTAAGAGCAGTTAGATAACTCATGGTGACTCTAAGAGCAGTTAGATATCTCATGGTGACTAAGAGCAGTTAGATAACTCATGGTGACTCTAAGAGCAGTTAGATATCTCATGGTGACTCTAAGAGCAGTTAGATAACTCATGGTGACTCTAAGAGCAGTTAGATAACTCATGGTGACTAAGAGCAGTTAGATAACTCATGGTGACTCTAAGAGCAGTTAGATAACTCATGGTGACTCTAAGAGCAGTTAGATAACTCATGGTGACTAAGAGCAGTTAGATAACTCATGGTGACTAAGAGCAGTTAGATAACTCATGGTGACTCTAAGAGCAGTTAGATAACTCATGGTGACTAAGAGCAGTTAGATAACTCATGGTGACTAAGAGCAGTTAGATAACTCATGGTGACTCTAAGAGCAGTTAGATATCTCATGGTGACTCTAAGAGCAGTTAGATAACTCATGGTGACTAAGAGCAGTTAGATAACTCATGGTGACTCTAAGAGCAGTTAGATAACTCATGGTGACTAAGAGCAGTTAGATAACTCATGGTGACTCTAAGAGCAGTTAGATAACTCATGGTGACTAAGAGCAGTTAGATAACTCATGGTGACTCTAAGAGCAGTTAGATAACTCATGGTGACTAAGAGCAGTTAGATAACTTATGGTGACTCTAAGAGCAGTTAGATAACTCATGGTGACTAAGAGCAGTTAGATAACTCATGGTGGCTAAGAGCAGTTAGATAACTCATGGTGACTAAGAGCAGTTAGATAACTCATGGTGACTAAGAGCAGTTAGATAACTCATGGTGACTCTAAGAGCAGTTAGATAACTCATGGTGACTCTAAGAGCAGTTAGATAACTCATGGTGACTCTAAGAGCAGTTAGATAACTCATGGTGACTCTAAGAGCAGTTAGATATCTCATGGTGACTCTAAGAGCAGTTAGATAACTCATGGTGACTAAGAGCAGTTAGATATCTCATGGTGACTCTAAGAGCAGTTAGATAACTCATGGTGACTCTAAGAGCAGTTAGATAACTCATGGTGACTCTAAGAGCAGTTAGATAACTCATGGTGACTCTAAGAGCAGTTAGATAACTCATGGTGACTCTAAGAGCAGTTAGATAACTCATGGTGACTCTAAGAGCAGTTAGATAACTCATGGTGACTCTAAGAGCAGTTAGATATCTCATGGTGACTCTAAGAGCAGTTAGATAACTCATGGTGACTAAGAGCAGTTAGATAACTCATGGTGACTAAGAGCAGTTAGATAACTCATGGTAACTAAGAGCAGTTAGATAACTCATGGTGACTCTAAGAGCAGTTAGATTTAGATGACTCATTACCAGCAGGTGGCAGTACAGTTTACTGCAATCGGGGAGAAGTGCAACTTTAATTTATTCCATGTATTTTTCAAAGTAACATGTTCTTGTAATCACCTCAAGTGTTCTTTATTGATCCATTGATTGACTGACTGATTTATTGATATGTCTTCCAGAATGTGATCCACAACCACATCCATCTGTTTGTAACTTTAAAATATCGATTGGTTGATTGACTGACCAATTCATTTATTAATTTATTGATTGATTGTTTTGCAGAATGCGATCCACAGCCACATCCGTCTGTTTGTAACTTTTAATGGACTGATTGATTAATCGATTGACTGATTAATTGATAGATTGTCTCCCAGAATGTGATCCAAAACCACATCTGTCTGTTTGTAACTTTAATGGACTGATTGATTAATCGATTAACTGATTTAATTGAGTTAACGATCGATTGTCTTCCAGAATGCGATTCAAAACCACATCCATCTGTTTGTAACTTTTAATGGGACTGATTGATTCATCGATTTAACTGATTTAACTGAGTTATCGATCGATTGTCTTCCAGAATGCGATCCACAACCACATCCGTCTGTTTGAGCCTCTGGTGATCAAGGCTCTGAAGCAGTACACCACCTCCACCTCTGTGGCGCTGCAGAGACAGGTCCTGGACCTGCTGGCACAGCTAGTACAGCTACGAGTAAACTACTGTCTGCTGGACTCAGACCAGGTTAGAACACAAACTTTTACATTTTACATTTTAGTCATTTGGTGGTCCTCTGTAGCTCAATTGGTAGAGCACGGCGCTTGTAACGCCAGGGTAGTGGGTTCGATCCCCGGGACCAACCATACGTAAAAATGTATGCGCGCATGACTGTAAGTGGCTTTGGATAAAAGCGTCTGCTAAATGGCATATTATTATTATATAGCAGACGCTCTTAACAAACACACTTACACACTGCGTTTACACAGGCAGACTAATTGTGATCTTTTTTTTCCCCCCACTAATTTATCTTTTGACCAATCAGATTAGCTCTGAAAAAGATCTGATGTGAAAAGATCAGATGTGATTGGTCAAGATTTCTACCAATTAGTGGAAAAAAGATCACAATTGGTCTGCCTGTGTGAACGCAGCCTTATAGACACGTATACACACGCACACGCACGCCACACACACACACACACACACACACACACACACACACACACACACACACACTTATAGACACACGCTCACAGTTGCATACAGAGACACAGACACACAGTTTGATTGTAACCTGGTCTCTCTGTTTCAGGTGTTCATAGGCTTTGTATTGAAGCAGTTTGAGTACATTGAGGTGGGACAGTTCAGGTAAGACCTTGTTCTGTTTCACATTGCACCACTTTTCATCACCTTTTGACCAAGCACCCAAAATGGCTTTTCTTATTTCTAAACTTTAAATTGAACATGTTGTCTGATGTCCTCCCTCCCTCTCTCTCTCTCTCTCTCTCTCTCTCTCTCTGTCTCGTCTGTCTCTGTCTCCTCTGTCTCTGTCTCTCTCTCTCTCTCTGTCCCTCTCTCTCTCTCTGTCTCTCTGTCTCTCTGTCTCTGTCTCTGTCTCTGTCTCTGTCTCTGTCTCTGTCTCTCTCTCTCTCTCTCTCTCTCTCTCTGTCTCTGTCTCTGTCTCGCTCTGTCTCTCTCTCTCTGTCTGTCTGTCTCTCTCTGTCTCCAGAGATTCGGAGGCGATCGTCCCCAACATATTCTTCTTCCTGGTTCTGTTGTCGTACGAGCGGTACCACTCCAAACAGATCATCAGCATCCCAAAGATCATTCAGCTCTGTGATGGCATCATGGCTAGTGGCAGGAAGGCTGTCACACATGGTAGGAGCACACACACACATGGTAGGAGCACACACACACATGGTAGGAGCACACACACACATGGTAGGAGCACACACACACATGGTAGGAGCACACACACACGTGGTAGGAGCACACACACACATGGTAGGAGCACACACACACATGGTAGGAGCACACACACACATGGTAGGAGCACACACACACATGGTAGGAGCACACACACACATGGTAGGAGCACACACACACATGGTAGGATCACACACACACATGGTAGGAGCACACACACACATGGTAGGAGCACACACACACATGGTAGGAGCACACACACACGTGGTAGGAGCACACACACACGTGGTAGGAGCACACACACACATGGTAGGAGCACACACACACATGGTAGGAGCACACACACACGTGGTAGGAGCACACACACACATGGTAGGAGCACACACACACGTGTCAAACACACACATGGTAGGAGCACACACACACGTGTCAAACACACACGTGGTAGGAGCACACACACACATGGTAGGAGCACACACACACATGGTAGGAGCACACACACACATGGTAGGAGCACACACACACATGGTAGGAACACACACACATGGTAGGAACACACACACACACGTGTCAAACACACACATGGTAGGAACACACACACACATGGTAGGAGCACACACACACATGGTAGGAGCACACACACACATGGTAGGAGCACACACACACGTGGTAGGAGCACACACACACATGGTAGGAGCACACACACACATGGTAGGAGCACACACACACATGGTAGGAGCACACACACACGTGGTAGGAGCACACACACACACATGGTAGGAACACACACACACACGTGTCATGCGCACGCACACACAAAGCCTATACGCTGTCCACATTCCCATGAATAATATCGGATCCAGGACTCACTGGTGGTTGATGATGATGTATGTCTTTATTTCTCCTCCATCTTCTTGTCTAAATGTCTTTATTTCTCCTCCATCTTCTTTTCTAAATGTCTTTATTTCTCCTCCATCTTCTGGTCTAAATGTCTTTATTTCTCCCCATCTTCTTGTCTAAATGTCTTTATTTCTCCCCATCTTCTGGTCTAAATGTCTTTATTTCTCCTCCATCTTCTTGTCTAAATGGGTCTTTATTTCTCCTCCATCTTCTTGTCTAAATGTCTTTATTTCTCCTCCATCTTCTTGTCTAAATGTCTTTATTTCTCCTCCATCTTCTTGTCTAAATGTCTTTATTTCTCCTCCATCTTCTTGTCTAAATGTCTTTATTTCTCCTCCATCTTCTTGTCTAAATGTCTTTATTTCTCCTCCATCTTCTTGTCTAAATGTCTTTATTTCTCCCCATCTTCTGGTCTAAATGTCTTTATTTCTCCTCCATCTTCTTGTCTAAATGGGTCTTTATTTCTCCTCCATCTTCTTGTCTAAATGTCTTTATTTCTCCTCCATCTTCTTGTCTAAATGTCTTTATTTCTCCTCCATCTTCTTGTCTAAATGTCTTTATTTCTCCTCCATCTTCTTGTCTAAATGTCTTTATTTCTCCTCCATCTTCTTGTCTAAATGTCTTTATTTCTCCTCCATCTTCTTGTCTAAATGTCTTTATTTCTCCTCCATCTTCTTGTCTAAATGTCTTTATTTCTCCTCCATCTTCTTGTCTAAATGTCTTTATTTCTCCTCCATCTTCTTGTCTAAATGGGTCTTTATTTCTCCCCATACAGCCATCCCAGCCCTGCAGCCTATAGTCCATGACCTGTTTGTTCTGAGAGGCTCCAACAAGGCTGATGCTGGGAAGGAACTGGACACCCAGAAAGAGGTGGTGGTCTCCATGCTGCTGAGACTCATACAATACCACCAGGTACACACACTTTGGAAACATGGAACCTTGGTGCTTTGGAACCTTGGTGCTTTGGAACCTTGGCGCTTTGGAACCTTGGCGCTTTGGAACCTTGGCGCTTTGGAACCTTGGCGCTTTGGAACCTTGGCGCTTTGGAACCTTGGCGCTTTGGAACCTTGGCGCTTTGGAACCTTGGCGGTTTGGAACCTTGGCGGTTTGGAACCTTGGCGTTTTGCAACCTTGGCGCTTTGGAACCTTGGCGCTTTGGAACCTTGGCGCTTTGGAACCTTGGCGCTTTGGAACCTTTGAATGTTTGAACCATGCAACCATTAGAAGCCTAACGTTTTGACCTGTGTGACATTTGACCCCTGTGTGTCTGTGTTTAGGTGCTGGAGATGTTCATCCTGGTCCTCCAGCAGTGTCACAAGGAGAACGAGGACAAGTGGAAGAGACTGTCCAGACAGATAGCTGACATCATACTGCCCATGATAGGAAAACAACAGGTACGTACCCAGTGAGAGAGAGCTTGTAAACTTATTTAAAATTATTCCTGTACTGCCCGTTCCTGTGGACTGTTGAACCCGTCGCAAACTTGACTTTAGAATTTAACTCCCGTTCCTGAGGTTGTAACACAGGACCTGAGGTGATGTCAACCTCTAGTGTCTAACTGAGGCAGTAACACAGGACCTGAGGTGATGTCAACCTCTAGTGTCTAACTGAGGCAGTAACACAGGACCTGAGGTGATGTCAACCTCTAGTGTCTAACTGAGGCAGTAACACAGGACCTGAGGTGATGTCAACCTCTAGTGTCTAACTGCAGTAACACAGGACCTGAGGTGATGTCAACCTCTAGTGTCTAACTGAGGCAGTAACACAGGACCTGAGGTGATGTCAACCTCTAGTGTCTAACTGAGGCAGTAACACAGGACCTGAGGTGATGTCAACCTCTAGTGTCTAACTGAGGCAGTAACACAGGACCTGAGGTGATGTCAACCTCTAGTGTCTAACTGAGGCAGTAACACAGGACCTGAGGTGACGTCAACCTCTAGTGTGTAACTGAGGCAGTAACACAGGACCTGAGGTGATGTCAACCTCTAGTGTCTTCCTGAGGCAGTAACACA
>NW_025533688.1:515000-517500 GCF_020615455.1 Coregonus clupeaformis
GCCGTTGTTGCTCCTAGAAGTTTCCACTTCACAATAACAGAACTTACAGTTGACCGGGGCAGCTCTAGCAGGGCAGAAATTTGACGAAGTGACTTGTTGGAAAGGTGGCATCATATGACGGTGCCACGTTGAAAGTCACTGAGCTCTTCATTAAGGCCATTCTACTACCAATGTTTGTCTATGGAGATTGTGTGGCTGAAATGGACGAATCCACTAATTTGAAGGGGTGTCCACATACCTTTGTATATAAAGTGTATTTAAAAACAATCAGTCATTGTATCCTTTTCACAAGCTACTTTCCTAACAAGAGATTTTTACCACAAAAAGCTGGTGATATGTGTGATGTCATTTCCTGTCTCTTGTTGCTAGGCACCAGAGGTTCTACTCCCTGCTGGACAGGTTCCGAGCCACCGTTGCCGAGGACACCAGCAGCCCCTCCCCTCCTGTGACATCACACCCCCTGGATGGGGAACCGCCACCTGCCCCTGAACTAGTCGAGGCTGACAAGGTGTGTGTGTGTGCTTTATAAAACGTGTGTTTGTGTATATCATATTCAACGTGTGTATGTCTTGTACTAACCGTGTGTGTGTGTGTGTTCCAGGAGTGGTATGTTGCCCTGGTGAGGTCACAGTGTTGTCTCCGTGGTGACGGGTCGTTCCTGGAGACAACGGAACTCCTGACCAAACTACCTCCTGACGACCTCTCTACCATCATGACCTGCAAGGTAACACACACACACACACACACACTCCAAACTACCCCGTCTTATCCCTCAAAGCACCCACTGACCACCTTCTCACTCTCTCTCTCTCTCCCTCTCTCTCTCTCTCCCTCTCTTTCTCTCTCTCCCTCGCTCTCTCTCTCGCTCGCTCTCTCGCCCGCTCTCTCTCTCCTCCGCTCTCTCTCTCTCGCTCTCTCTCTCGCCTCTCTCTCTCGCCCTCTCTCTCTCTCCATCAGGACTTCAACCTGTCTCTCCTCTGTCCGTGTCTGAGTCTGGGGGTTCAGCGGTTAACCCGGGGTCAGGGGTCGTTGCTATTGGAGACTGCCCTGGCCGTGACCCTGGATCAGCTGGGCGAGGTCACACAGCTACTTCCTGTTCCTCACCATTCCTTCCTGCCGCCGGCCAAACCTGACCCGGCCGAGCCCTACTGGGACAAACTGGCTATCATCTATGGTAAGAGTAACTGGAAGGTTGTTGGTTAGAATCCTGGGCTGCGCAAAAAAAAAATGGGAGGATCTGGCAACTGCTGCATGTCAGTCTTTTACCATCATTTCATCACACTGTGATGTTACCAGATACAACTCTGGATATCAACCTGGCCAGATTGTAGCATTTTGCTTCAGTTCTGTCGTTGCATTCTGCCATTAGCTTGCCAGCACCAGCAGCGCACGACTCCCAAGTGAGTTCGGGAAAAACTGAAAGTATTATGCATCTTTAGAAATAGTTTTCACATACAAACTTTTATATGTCCCAACTCAGAATCAAATACGAAAAAAAATAACGTGGTCGCTGTGGTAACAGTAGAACGTTTTATTTTGATTGCAAGGTCGTAAATTGTTCTTCTCACACAGCGTTTAAATCAAACTATTATGTTAATCTGACTATTCGCAGTAATCGTATTGCTGTGTTCCTATTGGTCAGTCACTGGGATCTGCACGTAACGCCAGCCACAGTACACAGTATATAAAGGCTCAAAATGTCTGACGCTGTCAGAACGCTGTCAGAACGTTGTCAGAGCCTTCGACCTTCGACGTAGCGCCACTTAATCAGCAGACCTTAGACGTGACACAATGAACAAGCCAAGACGGGAAAAGTCTTGGCGTAAGGTGGCTAAAATCGTAGTCTGTGCTGGCCTTTACGGTATCCTGGTGCTCCCAGGTTCTGCTGCCGTCGTGCCCTGAAGCAAGGCATTTCATCTTGAAAGTAAAAGAGCGTGTTTTTGCAGAACCTGAAACTAGTGTGTTTTTATATATTCTCTTTCACCTGTCGATTCTTCTGTTGTTCTCTCGGTGAGGCAGGGCTCTACCCGCTCCGTGTGGAGCAGTGTCTCAGTATCTGCTGTGTGTATAATGTGTGTGTTCTCTCGGTGAGGCAGGGCTCTACCCGCGGGTGACGTCTCTGTGTAGAGCAGTGTCTCAGTATCTACTGTGTGTGTGTATTCTAGGTGAGGCAGGGCTCTACCCGCGGGTGATGTCTCTGTGTAGAGCGCTGTCTCAGTATCTGCTGTGTGTGTGTATTCTAGGTGAGGCAGGGCTCTACCCGCGGGTGATGTCTCTGTGTAGAGCAGTGTCTCAGTGTCTGCTGTGTGTGTGTATTCTAGGTGAGGCAGGGCTCTACCCGCTGGGTGATGTCTCTGTGTAGAGCGCTGTCTCAGTATCTGCTGTGTGTGTGTATTCTAGGTGAGGCAGGGCTCTACCCGCGGGTGATGTCTCTGTGTAGAGCGCTGTCTCAGTATCTACTGTGTGTGTGTATTCTAGGTGAGGCAGGGGCTCTACCCGC
>NW_025533688.1:522500-524686 GCF_020615455.1 Coregonus clupeaformis
ATCTACAGTAGACTGTTAGACTGATCCTTTAAGTGTTTATAGCCTGATATGTCGTTGTTATGGAGGTCCATTCCATATCTACAGTTAGACTGATCCTTTGTTAAGTGTTTATAACCTGATATGTCGTTGTTATGGAGGTCCATTCCATATCTACAGTTAGACTGTTAGACTGATCCTTTGTTAAGTGTTTATAACCTGATATGTCGTTGTTATGGAGGTCCATTCCATATCTACAGTTAGACTGATCCTTTGTTAAGTGTTTATAACCTGATATGTCGTTGTTATGGAGGTCCATTCCATATCTACAGTTAGACTGATCCTTTGTTAAGTGTTTATAACCTGATATGTCGTTGTTATGGAGGTCCATTCCATATCTACAGTAGACTGTTAGACTGATCCTTTAAGTGTTTATAGCCTGATATGTCGTTGTTATGGAGGTCCATTCCATATCTACAGTTAGACTGATCCTTTGTTAAGTGTTTATAACCTGATATGTCGTTGTTATGGAGGTCCATTACATATCTACAGTTAGACTGTTAGACTGATCCTTTGTTAAGTGTTTATAACCTGATATGTCGTTGTTATGGAGGTCCATTCCATATCTACAGTTAGACTGATTCTTTGTTAAGTGTTTATAACCTGATATGTCGTTGTTATGGAGGTCCATTCCATATCTACAGTTAGACTGTTAGACTGATCCTTTGTTAAGTGTTTATAACCTGATATGTCGTTGTTATGGAGGTCCATTCCATATCTACAGTTAGACTGTTAGACTGATCCTTTGTTAAGTGTTTATAACCTGATATGTCGTTGTTATGGAGGTCCATTCCATATCTACAGTTAGACTGTTAGACTGATCCTTTGTTAAGTGTTTATAACCTGATATGTCGTTGTTATGGAGGTCCATTCCATATCTACAGTTAGACTGTTAGACTGATCCTTTGTTAAGTGTTTATAACCTGATATGTCGTTGTTATGGAGGTCCATTCCATATCTACAGTTAGACTGTTAGACTGATCCTTTGTTAAGTGTTTATAACCTGATATGTCGTTGTTATGGAGGTCCATTCCATATCTACAGTTAGACTGATCCTTTGTTAAGTGTTTATAACCTGATATGTCGTTGTTATGGAGGTCCATTCCATATCTACAGTTAGACTGATCCTTTGTTAAGTGTTTATAACCTGATATGTCGTTGTTATGGAGGTCCATTCCATATCTACAGTTAGACTGTTAGACTGATCCTTTGTTAAGTGTTTATAACCTGATATGTCGTTGTTATGGAGGTCCATTCCATATCTACAGTTAGACTGTTAGACTGATCCTTTGTTAAGTGTTTATAACCTGATATGTCGTTGTTATGGAGGTCCATTCCATATCTACAGTTAGACTGATCCTTTGTTAAGTGTTTATAACCTGATATGTCGTTGTTATGGAGGTCCATTCCATATCTACAGTTAGACTGATCCTTTGTTAAGTGTTTATAACCTGATATGTCGTTGTTATGGAGGTCCATTCCATATCTACATAGACTGTTAGACTGATCCTTTGTTAAGTGTTTATAACCTGATATGTCGTTGTTATGGAGGTCCATTCCCATATCTACAGTTAGACTGATCCTTTGTTAAGTGTTTATAACCTGATATGTCGTTGTTATGGAGGTCCATTCCATATCTACAGTTAGACGTTAGACTGATCCTTTGTTAAGTGTTTATAACCTGATATGTCGTTGTTATGGAGGTCCATTCCATATCTACAGGTTAGACTGATCCTTTGTTAAGTGTTTATAACCTGATATGTCGTTGTTATGGAGGTCCATTCCATATCTACAGTAGACTGTTAGACTGATCCTTTGTTAAGTGTTTATAACCTGATATGTCGTTGTTATGGAGGTCCATTCCATATCTACAGTTAGACTGTTAGACTGATCCTTTGTTAAGTGTTTATAACCTGATATGTCGTTGTTATGGAGGTCCATTCCATATCCATGATTTGTTTCTAACCTGTAATATGAACATGTCTGGTGTTCAGGCTGGAGCAGTAGGACCCAGTTTGAAGAGACCTGGGCCACACTACTGGGAGTTCTGGTCACACAACCCATCTCTATGGACCAGGAGGAGGAGAGGGAACAGGAGGTACACACACACACACCCATGGTCCACAAACATTTGTGTGCACAAAAGTGTG